>NW_026653878.1:0-10629 GCF_009828535.3 Hylobates moloch | reverse complement strand
ATTAGGCCCCGGGTTGACTCTCAGGCCCCAGATGGACACCAGGCCCCAGGAAGGTAACCAGGCTCATGGTATATGGCTCCAGGTGGATACCCAGGATCCAGGTAGAAATCAGGGACAAGTGGGCACCAGGTCCCAGAAGGATACCTAGGCCCCTAGTGACCTCAGGCCCCAGGTGGACAGTAGGCCACAGGTGAACTCCAGTCTTCAGGTGGACATCAGGTCCCAGGGGAAATACAGGTCTTAGGTCGACCCCTAGGCCACAGGTGGACACAGATCTTAGGTTTACCCCTAGGCCCCAGGTGGTCACTGGCCCCAAGTGTCCAGTATCCTAAAAGCTAGGGTGGGAAGCCCCACTGGGCACTGTGGCCGGGCCTGCCATGTCTCCTTGTTCAGCTGCCACATTCTGAGGGGGAGGTTGGGAGGTGTTAGCCCACAATCTAGGTTTTTCTTACTTCATTTCGTTTCACCTCCACTGAGTGCTGACTCTCCTCTCACCTAATAGATTTACTCTCATCTGCAAGTGGTTCAAATGCGAAGGTTTATGGAAGATTTAAAGAGTGTTATCACAGTTGGGATGATTTAAACTAACAGTACATGTTGCGTTTTAAAATAACTCCCAGGGGATGTGTAGGTTGTGGAACAATGACAAATTTTCAACATCGCTTCCCCTATGTGCTGTTTCCAAATAAGAGATTTTTGATTCCCTACTGATGTCGGATGAAGAGTCTTGAGTGTGCAAGCAAAATATCATTTTTTTAAGTAAGGGCCCGTTAGTGTCTTAAGTATGCAGATGGAGGGTGAGGGGTTTGCTCGAAGCATGGTGGAGAGTGGTCTTGGATCTCACCTGCCTGCCCGTCCATCCTGTACCCTCTCAGCCCGGGTGCCCAAGCCCCACCTTAGGGTGCACCCCTTCACAGGGCCACATAGGCCCCAGTCCTCACCCATGGGGTCATCTCCAAATGCCGCAGCAACACCTTCTGTCCAGGCCCAGGCCAGGGTCCCAGTATCTCCAGGGGGGCCTGGCATCCAGGCATTGTTGAGCCCCGGCCCAATGTCAGGGTCCAGGCTACCCTCTGGGACCTGGACACGGGGGGCAGCTGCACGAGGACTCACGCCTGGCTTTATGTGTAGCACCAGGAAAGGCACTTTAATCATACTCACTTGTTGCTACACAAAACCTCTGAGGTGGGTGCCTTCCCCATGTCACAGATGGGAACAACAAGACTTAATAAGGTCAAAGAGCATGCTGATGGTTGAATCCTGGTCAGGAAACCGGAACTGGAGTCTGTAGACCCCTACCTGTGACCTCTGTGGCCCGAGGACCCTCTCACACTGGGTTTGTGTTTGCAGCATGTCCTGTCCTTCCCTAAGGGTCTCAGGTTCTGAGGCATGGTGAGGGCTGCTGGAGCCCATCACTGAGCTGCAGAAGGAAATACTAAAGCTAGCCATGCCACCCTCCAGGCAGACACATGTGGAGTTGAAAATCGAGATGGGGCAGGGCTGCCAGGAGCAGAGGGAGGCAGGTGGAGAATAAGCCACCGAGGAGGGGCTTCCCTGCTACCGCTTTCCAAGGCCATTTCCACTTTCTGGGTGGCATATTGGGGCAGCTCACACAGTCCACCCACACAGCCAGTCCGCAGGGACACAATCCCCAGAGATTGTTCATCTTGGTGACAGGCCCTGTGCCTCTCCAGGAGTCTCTGTGTGTGTGTCCTGCCCAGGTAAGTGTGATATGTCCTTGCTGTCCTCAGCCCAGGGCCCTGCCAGCATCTTCCTTTCTGGCCAGGGTCAAAGCTTTGTTGACCACCTCCAGGATAAGGTGGCCAGCTGGCCCTTGGAGAGCCGGTCATTCCAGGTGACATGCCTTGGCTCTCCTGGCTGGGTGAGGGTTGTTGAGGTGACCCACTGGCCCATCTAGCTCTCCTCAGAGACTCCTCATGTGCCTCGGGTGGAGGGCAGAATGCTCCATCCCCAGGCTGCTACCCTAGTCCTCCAGGCAGTGCGTGCCCTGGGCTGGCTGGAATACAGGTTGGCCTGGACCAGCCATCTAGAAGAAGCACAGGCTAAGGGAACCCCTCTCGTCCTGCTGACTCCTGCCTCCACGATTCTGGGGGCCCCATCTGGTCAGCCCCTGCATCGCCAGCCCTTCTCTAGCAGGGACAGGACAGACAGTTCTCCTTCAGCCAATTCCTAAAGGGGGGTTCCAGCACATTTTGAGGAAGGGCAGCAACCCCTGACCTGGCTTCTGCTGGATGACCCTCCAAGAGATGGAGCGGAACCCTTCTGTCTGGCACCCACTACGGCAGGAGTTCCGAAAGCTCTAGCGTCCGTGCTGCTTACTCTGGGCCCTCCATGCAAGGAAGCAGCTCCTGCAGCAGGGAGGTTTGGGGGGTCCACCAGGTTCCTCCTCAGCCTACACCCTACCAAAGCTTCAGAAGCCAGTTTGCCTGGCCCTCTGTTCATGGTAAGGATGAAGGGATGAAAAGCAACATTTTTCTAACACCTTCCCACAAATGGCTGCCTCTTGGGAATAATTCTTTCTGGTAATATACTTGTAAAACATTTGGACATTAACACCCAGACAAGAGTGGATGGCAGGTCACAGACTAAAAATATCCACACCTGGGCCGTCAATTGCCTGACGAATTGCTACCTTGGGTGGGGGTGTCCTGCCAAGAGCTTTATTTGTGGCCAGCCTGCGGGCGCGTCCTTCTCCCTCCTCCCTCTGCACCAGAGCAGCCTCACCCTTTGGCAGGGGCTGGGGGTCACATGCAAGGTGGGCTCCTAATCCCGGCACCCATGAGGTCCCCCCAGTTGGTCGAGGTGAGTGCATGCTTAAGGAAACCTGGCCAACGTGCGCTACAGCTAGGGGAAGCTCCTGTGAGGACTGGGCATGCCAGCTCTGCACAGGGTCCACTCATGACAGTGATATAACCTTGCTGCAGATGGACTAAGGACGCCTTCTTGAACAGAGGTGCCCCAGCCATCATCTTCCCCCAGTCACTGCATCCTGACCCCTCTGCTACACTGAGCAAGGTCTTCTCAAAGAGGTTCCCTTGTCATGCAGGGTGGGGGTGTGACTCTAGGTCCTACTGGGCAGGCCCTTTGGGGTGGCTGGTGCTGAGATGTGGCCAGAGTTGATCTTTCTGGAAGGATGGTGTATGGGGACGCTGAGGGCCCTGCAGGAGTGGCCTTTGTAAAAGCCCTTCCTTCAACAAGAACATCCGCATCGCAAGAGCTCAGTGCCTCCAAACTGCTCAGCTCACGTAGATAAAGTCATTTACTCCCACAGCCACTCTACAGGTGAGGAAACGGAGGCAAGGAGAGATGGGGTCTCATGCCCACCCTTGAGGGGAAGGGACGGGGGTCTTAGCCCGGCCTTGACTTTCCTCTGACAGTGCCGGTCAGGGCTCAGAGTCCTTGGACCTCATTTCTCAGCAGTTTCTGGAGGCAGCCTCTTTGGGGGTCCTGCCTTGGACCCTGCTGAGAGAGATATTCCAGCTGCTCCGTTGGGAGGAAGCTGAGCCAGTGCTCCTGTGTGGACAAGAGCCATGAAGTGTGTGCTGAGCTCACACCCTGGGGTCGGGAGGCCCAGCAGCCCAAGACTCCAGTTCCCACCCAGCGTGCATCTGTCCCAACACGTCTCAGCTCCCGGGAGATCCACAGCCACGTCGAGCCCCTTTTCTGTCTGGCTGCCTGTGAACATGTGTCCCATACCCCATAGCTCTGAATCTCTTGGGCCCCAGTGAGCCCGGGTCCCTGGGGCTGTGTGTGTGGCCTTGATTTCCAGGTGCATAAAGGATGGGATCCTGATAGGGAATTTCCCAGGAGGAGCTGCATAAGCTGAAGCCTGTGGCCATGGACAGTGGGGCCAGAGCTGAGGGAGAGGATGAATGGGCTACAACATCAGCCAGGCTGACCATTCTAGTCTTGAAGCCACAAAATAGAATGGAATTTTGCCATCCAGTGCACCCTGTTTAGGCTTTGCCTCTCCCTAGGCCTGGGGTATTAATTACTCTTCTCCACTGGCTCTCAAAGCCCTCAGCCCCAGGCCGCTCCCAGGAGGATGTGAGTAAGGCCCAGGCACCACGTGGACCCTGAAGGGGTTCTGTTCCCCTGTGCTGGGAACTTCACCTCACATTTGTGAAAATCAAGGACCTCAGTGGACAGAGATCCCCAACACCTTCTAGCCAGGGAAGGAGAAGGGCCACACCTGGGCAGTGTCTTCCTGGGCCCCGACAGGTAGCTGCTATTGTCATCCAAGTTTAAGTGAGCCACCGCTGTGTGGTGAGTGGGCTACAGACTCATGTCCAATCTGTCTAGGATTCAGCCCTGGCTGCCTCCCCGAACCTCTTAGCCATGGCCACACTGCCTCTCAGCAAGACCAGGGCTGCCCCCAGACAGAACCACTCAATACTTGAATCACCAGGGCTCAGGCACAGCCCAGGACTCAGGCACTTGCTGGCCTCCTTCTTGGGGGACCGCCCCAGGGAGGCTGGTGTCAGCAGGAATTTTCCACTCCAGGGAGGGTTGGCCTGGGTGAGGTTTGGCTTGTCCATAGGTGCTGCCAATCAAGGAAAAGCCTCCCCCCAAGGCATAAAGGGTGGAAGCTGAGGCTCAGAGGGTACGTCTGCTACAATTGTTGGAATTGCAAATGACAGAAACTACAACCCAAACCGGCTTAAGCCGAGCTGTACCAGTGTACATAGGCAGGAAGGAGCTAGGGCAGATGTGGATACCACAGGGCTCCATGAAGCCGTGAGCACCCACCAGCTCTTCCCTTCCTACTTAGCTATCTTGGGTTCCATCTCAGCTCCAAAGGCAGCAAGAAGGTGGCTGGCCTCAGCCCCACTCTAACCAGCCTCCAGGCCCCTATGGAACAGCAAAAGGTCTGGCAGATCTTTTTGGCCAGCCAGGGACCTGAAGCAGGCAGTTGCATTGGCGTAGTCAAGGTCTTTGCCCAGGAATTGGGGGCAGGGCCCGCTGCCCCTGCTGGAGGGGCCGGGGAATCAGTGCAGAACCTGCTCAGAGGGCAGCTGGGCCCATCTCAAGGAGGGAAAAGGATGCTAGGAGGCAGGAAGGCCACATCCTCCTGAGATTGTCTGTATTGAGCACCCATGCTTTCTGGCTCCCAAGCCAAAAGACTGGTCATGAACTCGTCTGCATCCCACTCTCCAAAGTCCCCAAAACCCAAATGCCACAGAGACCAGGCCCACATGGCAGTGGAGGACACATGCCTCAGAGTCCCGGTGCCCCCTGACCAGCAAGGTTTAGGTCCTCAAATGGGAAGTCAGACACTGTAGTTACCATGGGGGCAACCCTAGGACCAAAGCACTGGAAGAAGGGGCTCACAGTCATTGGCCTGCCACCTGATCATGGCATGGTGCAGCCACTGTACCTGTGCCTGGATCACAACCCTCTGGAGAGACTGGATCTCCATAATTTAGGAGAGTCCTCTCCCAAATGGGGCATTGGAGCAGTGTCCATCCTGGGCCCTGCTGCAGTCAGCCCTAAAGTATTTTCTGAGCCCTTCTCACACCAGACCCTGTAGAAATCCACTGAGGGTCACTAGAGGAGGCCGTGGGTGATGCCTGAGCACATGTCCCATGGCCTGCACAGGGAAGGCACACAGTGGACCATGGGCAGGTGTCTGAATAGCCAGCCATAGGGCCACCCTGAGGACTGCAGGCAGCATCTCTGACAGGCCAGTTTTGGCCCACCCACTAGGCAGGTGGAGCACAAGGTGCCTGCATGGCCATCACAGAGAAAGGGCTAAAGACGGGAAGGGGTGAGGTTGGGTTCCCAGGTCTCAGCCTCCAGAAAGGCCCTTTGCAGACCTTCCCACTCTGCTTAGCCCCTATCCCCTAACACCCCTCCCATGCAAAAGGGATTTATAAGAAATTGTTGCCTGTGATGGAGCCAAGATGGCCGAATAGGAACAGCTCCAATCTACAGCTCCTGGCATGAGTGACGCAGAAGATGAATGATTTCTGCATTTCCAAATGAGGTACTGGGTTCATATCACTAGGGATTGTTGGACAGTGGGCGCAGGACAGTCGGTGTAGTGCACCGAGCCTGAGCCTAAGCAGGGTGAGGCATCGCCTCACCCGGGAAGTGCAAGGGGTCAGGGAATTCCCTTTCCTAGCCAAGGACAGATGGCACCTGGAAAATCAGATCACTTCCAGCCTAATACTGTGCTTTTCCGACAGTCTTAGCAATGGCACACCAGGAGATGATATCCCGCGCCTGGCTCGGAGGGTCCTATGCCCATGGAGCCTCCCTCGCTGCTAACACAGCAGTCTGAGATCAAACGGCAAGGTGGCAGTGAGGCTCGTGGAGTGGCGCCTGCCATTGCTGAGGCTTGAGTAGGTAAACAAAGTGGCCAGGAAGCTCAAACTGGGTGGAGCCCACCGCAGCTCAAGGAGGCCTGCCTGCCTCTGTAGACTCCAGCTCTGGGGGCAGGGCATAGCCAAACAAAAGGCAGCAGAAACCTCTGCAGACTTAAATGTCCCTGTCTGACAGCTTTGAAGTGTAGTACTTCTCCAAGCACACAGCTTGAGATCAGAGAATGGACAGACTGCCTCCTCAGGTGGGTCCCTGACCCCCAAGAAGACTAACTGGGAGGCACCCCCAGTGGGGGCAGACTGACACCTCACATGGCCAGGTACTCCTCTGAGACAAAACTTCCAGAGGAACGAACAGGCAGCATCATTTGCTGTTCATCAATATTCGCTGTTCTGCAGATTCCGCTGCTGATACCCAGGAAAACAGGGTCTGGAATGGACCTCCAAGAAACTTCAACAGACCTGCAGCTGAGGGTCCTGACTGTTACAAGGATAACTAACAAACAGAAAGGAGATCAACACCAAAACCCCATCTGTACGTCACCATCATCAAAGACCAAAGGTAGATAAAACCACAAAGATGGGGAAAAAACAGAGCAGAAAAACTCAAAATTCGACAAATCAGAGTGCCTCTCCTCCTCCAAAGGAACGCGGCTCCTCACCAGCAAAGGAACAAAGCTGGACAGAGGATGACTTTGACGAGTTGAGCGAAGAAGGCTTCAGACGATCAAACTTCTCTGAGTTAAAGGAGGAAGTTTGAATCAATGGCAAAGAATTTAAAAACCTTGAAAAAATATTAAATGAATGGCTAACTAGAATAACCAATGCTGAAAAATCCTTAAAGGACCTGATGGAGCTGAAAACCACAGCACGAGAACTATGTGATGAAAGCACAAGCCTCGGTAGCCGATTTGATCAACTAGAAGAAAGGGTATCAGTGATGGAAGATCAAATGAATGAAAGGAAGCGAGAAGAGAAGTTTACAGAAAAAAGAACAAAAAGAAATCAACAAAGCCTCCAAGAAATATGGGACTATGTGAAAAGACCAAAACTACATCTAATTGGGGTACCTGAAAGTGACGGGGAGAATGGAGCCAAGTTGGAAAACACTCTGCAGGATATTATCCAGGAGAACTTCCCCAATCTAGCAAGGCAGGCCAACATTCAGATTCAGGAAATACAGAGAACGCCACAAAGATACTCCTCCAGAAGAGTAACTGCAAGACACGTAATTGTCAGATTCACCAATGTTGAAATGAAGGAAAAAATGTTAAAGGCAGTCAGAGAGAAAGGTAGGGTTACCCACAAAGGGAAACCCATCAGACTAACAGCTGATCTCTCGGCAGAAACTCTACAGGCCGGAAGAGAGTGGGCGCCAGTATTCAACGTTCTTAAAGAAAAGAATTTTCAACCTAGAATTTCATATCCGCCAAACTAAACTTCATAAGTGAAGGAGAAATAAAATACTTTACAGACAAGCAAAGGCTGAGAGATTTTATCACCACCAGGCCTGCCCTAAAAGAGCTCCTGAAGGAAGCACTAAACATGGAAAGGAACAACCGGTATCAGCCACTGCAAAAACATGCCGAATTGTAAAGACCGTCGAGGCTAGGAAAAACTGCATCAACTAACAAGCGAAATTACCAGCTAACATCATAATGACAGGAATAAAATTCACACATAATAATATTAACCTTAAATGTAAATGGGTTAAATGCTCCAATTAAAAGACACAGACTGGAAAATTGGATAAAGAATCAAGACCCATCGGTGTGCTGTATGCCGGAAACCCATCTCAAGTGCAGAGAAACACATAGGCTCCAAATAAAGGGATGGAGGAAGAGCTACCAAGCAAATGGAAAACATAAAAAGGCAGGGGTTTCAATCCTAGTCTCTGATAAAATAGACTTTAAACCAACAAAGACGAAAAGAGACAAAGAAGGCCATTACATAATGGTAAAGGGATCAATTGAACAAGAAGAGCTAACTATCTTAAATATATATGCACCCAATACAGGAGCACCTGGAGTCATAAAGCAAGTCTTTAGAGACCTACAAAGAGACTTAGACTCCCACACAATAATAATGGTAGACTTTAACACCCCACTGTCAATATTAGGCAGGTCATGGAGACAGAATGTTAACAAGGATATCCAGGAATTGAACGCGGCTCTGCACCAAGCAGACCTAATAGATATACAGAGAACTCTCCACCCCAAATCAACACAATATACATTCTTTTCAGCACCACACCTATTCCAAAATCGACCACGTATTTGGAAGTAAAGCACTCCTCAGCCAATGGAAAAGAACAGAAATTATAACAAACTGTCTCTCAGAACACAGTGCAATCAAATTAGAACTCTGGATTAAGAAACTCACTCAAAACCACTCAATTACATGGAAACTGAACAACCTGCTCCCGAATGACTACTGGGTACATAACGAAATGAAGGCAGAAATAAAGATGTTCTTTGAAACCAATGAAAACAAAGACACAACATACCAGAATCTCTGGGACACATTCAAAGCAGTGTGCAGAGGGAAATTTATAGCAATAAATGCCCACAAGAGAAAGCAGGAAAGATCTAAAATTGACACCCTAACATCACAATTAAGAGAACTAGAGAAGCAAGAGCAAACACATTCAAAAGCTAGCAGAAGGCAAGAAATAACTAAATTCAGAGCAGAAATGAAGGAAATAGAGACACAAAAATCCCTTCAAAAAATTCATGAATCCAGGAGCTAGTTTTTGGAAAAGATCAACAAAATTGATAGACCGCTAGCAAGACTAATGAAGAAAAGAGAGAAGAATCAAATAGACTCAATAAAAAATGATAAAGGGGATATCACCAGTGATCTCACAGAAATACAATCTACCATCAGAGAATACTACAAACACCTCTATGCAAATAAACTAAAAAATCTAGAAGAAATGGATAAATTCCTCGACATATAAACCCTCCCAAGACTAAACCAGGAAGAAGTTGAATCTCTGAATAGACCAATAACAGGCTCTGAAATTGTGGCAATAATCAATAGCTTACCAACCAAAGAGTCCAGGACCAGATGGATTCACAGACGAATTCTACCAGAGGTACAAGGAGGAGCTGGTACCATTCCTTCTGAAATGTTCCAATCAATAGAAAAAGAGGGAATCCTTCCTAACTCATTTTATGAGGCCAGCATCATCCTGATACCAAAGCCTGGCAGAGACACAACCCAAAAAGAGAATTTTAGACCAATATCCTTGATGAACATTGCTGCAAAAATCCTCAATAAAATACTAGCAAACCTAATCCAGCAGCACATCAAAAAGCTTATCCACCACGATCAAGTGGGCTTCATCCCTGGGATGCAAGGCTGGTACAACATACACAAATCAATAAATGTAATCCAGCATATAAAAAGAACCAAAGAAAAAAACCACATGATTATCTCAATAGATGAGGAAAAGGTCTTTGACAAAATTCAACAACCTTCATGCTAAAAACTCTCAATAAATTAGGTATTGATGGGATGTGTCTCAAAATAAAAAGAGCTATCTATGACAAACCCACAGCCAATATCATACTGAATGGGCAAAAACTGGAAGCATTCCCTCTGAAAACTGGCACAAGACAGGGATGCCCCCTCTCACCACTCCTATTCAACATAGTGTTGGAAGTTCTGGCCAGGGCAATCAGGCAGGAGAAGGAAATAAAGGGTATTCAATTATGAAAAGAGGAAGTCAAATTGTCCCTGCTTGCAGATGACATGATTGTATATCTAGAAAACCCCATTGTCTCAGCCCCAAATCTCCTTCAGCTGATTAGCAACTTCAGCAAAGTCTAAGGATACAAAATCAATGTATAAAAATCACAAGCATTCTTGTACACCAATCACAGACAGAGAGCCAAATCATGAGTGAACTCCCATTCACAATTGCTTCAAAGAGAATAAAATACCTAGGAATCCAACTTACAAGGGATGTGAAGGACCTCTTCAAGGAGAACTACAAACCACTGCGCAATGAGATAAAAGAGGATACAGACAAATGGAAGAACATTCCATGCTCATGGGTTGGAAGAATCAATATCGTGGAAATGGACATACTGCCCAAGGTAATTTATACATTCAGTGCCATCCCCATCAAGCTACCAATGACCTTCTTCACAGAATTGGAAAAAACTACTTTAAAGTTCATATGGAACCAAAAAAGAGCCCGCATTGCCAAGTCAATCCTAAGCCAAAAGAACAAAGCTGGAGGCATCACGCTACCTGACTTCAAACTATACTACAAGGC
>NW_026653877.1:0-10633 GCF_009828535.3 Hylobates moloch | reverse complement strand
ATCCCTGTCTTGTGCCAGTTTTCAAAGGGAATGCTTCCAGTTTTTGCACATTCAGTATGATATTGGCTGTGGGTTTGTCATAGATAGCTCTTATGATTTTGAGATACGTCCCATCAATACCTAACTTATTCCGAGTTTTTAGCATGAAGGGTTGTTGAACTTTGTCAAAGGCCTTTTCTGCATCTATTGAGATAATCATGTGGTTTTTGTCTTTGGTTCTGTTTATATGCTGGATTACATTTATTGATTTGTGTATGTTGAACCAGCCTTGCTTCCCAGGGATGAAGCCCACTTGATCATTGTGGATAAGCTTTTTGATGTGCTGCTGGATTTGGTTTGCCAGTATTTTATTGAGGATTTTTGACAGTCTGGGTTTTGTAATGGCAAACATACTCCCTGCATGACCATTCACCCCGGAACCCCTACAGCAGCACACCCACCACTAGTGAATGCCTTCTCATCACCAATTTCAATTACTCTTCAGAATGGTTCCTAGTAGATACAAGATGGTTTTTTTCTCCAATAGGAAAATAAAACACAGAGAGCCTCTCAGTTTGCTCCCAACACCATTTTCCAGCTGCTCACTGGAGCTACCTTAGCAAGTACTCTAGGATTATGGTAAAATGAAAACAACAAACTCACACACCTTTTTAACATACACAACCAGTTCTGTCTACCCAGCCAAGGCATATTCTTCTTATGTGGAACTTCAACCTATATCTGCCTTCCCACCAACTGAACAGACACCTGCACCTTAGTCTTCTTAAGTCCCCACATTGACATTGCCCCAGGAAATCAGATCCTATCAGTGCCCCTCAAAGCTCAAGTCTGTCAGGGCAGGGGCATACAACTAATGCCTCTACTTATAGGGTTAGGAATAACCACTGCTACAGGATCCGGAATAGCCATTTTATCTACTTCATTATCCTACTACCACACACTCTCAAAGGATTTCTCAGACAGTGTGCAAAAATTAAAAAAATCTATCCTTACTCTACAGTCCCAAATAGACTCTTTGGCAGCAGTGACTCTCCAAAATCACTGAGGCCCCTCCTCATTGCTGAGAAAGGAGGACTTTGCACCTTCATAGGGGAAGAGTGTTGTTTTTTCGCTAACCAGTCAGGGATAGTATGAGACGGTGCCCAGCATTTACAGGAAAAGTCTTCTGAAATCAGACAATGCCTCTGAAACTCTTACACCAACCTCTGGAGTTGGGCAACATGGCTTCTCCCCTTTGTGCATCCCATGACAGCCATCTTTCTAAGACTCACCTTCGGCCCCTGTATTTTTAACCTCCTTGTCAAACTTGTTTCCTCCAGGACTGAGTCCATTAACCTACAGATGGTCTTACAAATAGAACCCCAAATGAGCTCAACTCACAACTTCTACCGAGGACCCCTGGACCAACACACTGGTCCTTTGACTGGCCTAGAGAGTCCCTCTCTGGAAGACACTACAACTGCAGGGCCCCTTCTTCACCCCTATCCAGCAGGAAGTAGCCAGAGTGGTCATCGCCCAGTTCCCAACAGCAGTTGAGGTGTGCTGTTAAGAGGGGGGATTGAGAGGTGAGGCCAGTTGGACTTCCTGGGTTGAGTGGGGACTTGGGGAACTTTCCTGTCTTACAAGAGAATTGTAAAATGCACTAATCAGCGCTCTGTAAAACGCACCAATCAGCGCTCTGTAAAACATACCAATCAGCAGGATTCTAAAAGTAGCCAATCGCAGGGAGGATTGAAAAAAGAGCACTCTGATAGGACAGAAATGGAACATGGGAGGGGACAATAAGGGAACAAAAGCTGGCCACCCCAGGCAGCAGCAGCAACATGCTCGGGTCACCTTCCACTCTGTGGAAGCTTTGTCCTTTCACTCTTCACAATAAACCTTGCTACCACTCACTCTTCGGGTCTGTGTCATCTTAAAGAGCTGTAACACTCACCGTGAAGGTCTGCGGCTTCATTCTTGATGTCAGCGAGACCACAAACTCATTGGCAGGAACCAACTCCGGACACAGTTTGATGTTTCAATGAAACTGCATTTAAGCTCATTATTTCCTCAAAAGTATGTTCTTTGTTTGTTTTCCATGTCTTGTTTTGACTTCCTAATACTCCAGCATTTTAAAGCCACTTCTCACTTTTGTTATTGAGTCTATAACACTGTATCATATAGCCTTGTACTTTGTATTTATTATGGGAGTACATATTCCTGGAGTAGATGTCTGGACTTCATCATTTCAAAGTCTCAGAAAGAAGGCTTTTCTCTCTAAACTCCTGCCCTATTTTGAAAAGGAGAAAAAACTGATGAATAGGAGCTTGGGGTGATGGAATAGTGGAAGACATTTTGTAGCAAAATTAAATGATTCAGGAATATAAATCAGCTTATAATTCAACTAAGTCTTGAGGGAGTAATTTTTGGCACTGAGACAACTGCTGTGGAGAGACCCACACCTGTATCTTATGGTATCACTCGCCTTATCTTTATTTTCTTCTCTCCACTTCTAGGCTAAGTTTCGTTTATTTTCTGCAGCTTGTCTTATGGAATACCCTTAAATGGCATCAGGGTTCTCTCATAGGTGCATATTGTAGCCCATTATTGCTTTGGGAGCCAGCAGGCAGAGGAGCAAAAGAGAGTAATGAGTCCTTACATAACACTGCAGTATTTGCTGTTCCCAACCGCTCTGTTCCTTGCTAAGGCAGTATAGGGAGCAGTTACCTCTACCACATACAGTCTGAATGTCTTAATCATTCTTGGAAAAACAATTTCAGTACATTCATTAGAGCCAAAAGAGTTCCATTTCTCCAAAGGGATTTTTGAAATGGGAACACTGAAGTAGAATCTGACAGAGGCAGAAAAGCCAGAGGCATTCAGAGGGATAAGAATCAAAACAAAGGCAGGGAGGATCTTGTTTATATTCTGTCACTGGGAATGAAACAAGCCCCCATTTGATCCAGGTTTTTATGACCATCATAATAGAAACATCCACTTGAATACATAAAGATTTCTTCCTATGTGTATAACAAAATGAAAATATTAATAGGCCATCTCTGAATAGACACCAAAGTCAGACAAAACTTCTTTTGTGATTCATAAGGGTAAAGATAAGAGGATTTTCTACTGCTGGGCATGCTTAGGTAGACTATGATCAGGTCTAATAGAGCCTGCTTCAAGGATCAGATGAGTATGAGACAACTTCTTATAGTTTATATATTAGGGAGAAGAGCAATTAAAAGTTTTCAATTCATCCTTCATCCCTAGACCACCCTATATTGCTGCTAGTAGCAGTACTGGGTGTAGGGCTCCAACCTCAGAGGCAATTCATATAGGACTCAGACTCATCAAGCAAACAATAAAGAAAAAGAACCCAGCAGAGTGACTCTTTGTTATAAAGGAAGGTAAGATCCTTGAACAGTGTGTTTATACTGCTAGAATTCTCTCAAACTCATCCGCTCTGGCACTCTCTGCCATATCTTTGCAAAATGACTATGAGTGTGTATGACTGCACACATAAAAAATAGACTCACTAAAGAGTCTACAAAAGTAGACTCATTAAAGTGTATATATATATACACACACACACATATATACAAACATACATATTTATACACACATATATATACACACATACATATATATACACATACATACAAATATATTTTTTTATATATATATATATGATAGTAGCAGCCAAGTCTAGGCATAGAACATCACAGTATGTAGTAGCTAATGTTGAACATAGTACTACAGAGGAGAGATTTCCTTTTATGCTTCCTATCCTCCTTCACTATCATACATACACATGCTAACACGAATATCAGTGATTCTTTTGCTGGATCTGAGGAGGTAGTGTATACTTTGGGCAATCCCATCTAACGAGCACTGTATGGGTTGCCATGTGGCAGTTATACAACAAAAAACACAGAATTTGGTGAATTGGGTGCATAGTTTTCTTTTCATTTCTTTCTGTATCTTTCTTTCCTTCTCTGAGAAACTAGGACCAAGTTATCTCCTTGAGATTCATGGACTTATCTTGGGACTGAGGACTTCCGAAGGATGAGAAAAGGACATTGCCATTCATAGTCTGATGAGGCCAAGGTATAATTTAACTTTACATTAAAAAGAGTGGTATCACATTTTGTATTTAATGCTGGTGAGGTATTTGTTTCCTCTATTGTTTATTGACATAAACAGCCATTTTAGAGCTTGAGACTTTACAGAGAAGCGGAATGCAAAAGAAAAGGGAAAGGAAATAGCATGTATTGGGCACATATAATGTTATGTTTTGGGTACATAATCCGTGTGTTTAAAAGAACTCTTAGATGATACTAATAACTAAGCTAAATCCTAACCTTAACCTTAACTGTGTCCTTAATACCAGCATCAACACAAAACCCAGAGAACAAATAAGTTGGGCACACAATCTATTCCTGTAAGCTTTCCAGATATGTTAGCTCATTCAGTCCTACCAAAATTCTGTAAGATATTTCGGGTTGAAACTCTTTAAGTTGTAGGAAAGGTTGAGTAATTTACCTTAAGTCATATAATTATTGGAAGGTAGATTTGCAGTGTGAACTTAGAAGTCACTGACTTCATTTGAAGATGGGGAGAATGAGATGAAATGTGAAGGCAAAAGGCTTGGAGACAGAGACAAAACTGGATCTCAGATTCTATGCCTGCTAAAAAATGTTCTTTCTAATCTACTATATTCACTGGGGCTGTTAAGTGCCTACAAAATTAAGTATGAAAGTATCAATCGAAAGTGAGAAGGAAAAAAGATGGAGAAAATTGCACTTGCCACAAACAGACTCAGGATTTTGATTCCCCTTCTTTCTTGGATTACATAATCTAAACAAAAGAACTTCAAGAATTTTCAGTCACAGCTATAATGTCCCTGGTAATGTTTTTATGTAGCCTTTAAGTATTTTTTCCGCTGCATTGCTTTTATTACCTGGTGAGTATTATTACATTTTACACATTATTTGACATGAAACCTTTCCCTTGATGAAATGATACTTTCTTACATTCTCTTGAAAGCTTGTAAGACCGGAAGCAGATATATTATTCCATAGCTTCTAACTTTCTTGAATAAAGCTGCATGAATACACTATAACTAACTTTGGTCTTGGGAATGGAGTTTCTTAAAGAGAAATATAGATGGAAGAATATCATTTTGTCTTTTTATCTTTTATCATATGCAAGCATAGATGAGCAAAGTGTAATTCAAGAAAGATTTTACATGACTTTTTTCATTGATTCATTTAGTAACTCGTAATGTACTGACAACATATTATGTCTAATTATATTTGCCCAATATATATTACTAACAATTCAAATCTCACAGTATCGTGTTTTTCTCTTTATTTTTTTAAATTGACTTTACTTTTTAACATGAATTATATGTGATATTTTAATATAAGCATACTATGTATAATGATCAATTCTGGATAACTGGGATATTCATCACCATATTTTTCCATTTACATTTGTAATTGAGGGGGTCTGGGGTCAATTTGCAGTACAACTTGAATAAATGTAGAAAATCTAATGATGTGCATTCTGTATTACTATTTGCTCACTGATTTTGACTTTGATATTTTATCCTTATTTTTCCATTCTATGTTTTTAAAATATATTAATTTTTGTGTTCTTAATTAATTACATTTATTTAAACTTTTCCAAATCCTTTTGGGAAATGAAGGACAATAGGTGGAGGGTTAGTTAATAAGCAAGCAAGAAAGCTACATTTACTCAACGATGTTGTGTCAATCAGCCTGTTTTGTTTGTTTTCAGTTTAAAGTGAGAAATTTCTTAAAGGGATTTAAACAATTTATCCGCTTTGCAATGGTTCCTAATACCTATAAAGTATTTCCTGTTTTCTATTTTGAAACAAGAATGACAAATTGGACAAGGTTGATAGAACTGAACAGCAATGCATGTGTGACATTTTGCTGTCATGTCTTCAAATCTGTTCATATAATGGAAATTCTGCATTGTAGTTGAAAATAATTTATCTATTTTAATGCAGATACAGACGTATTCAGTTCAACTGATTATTACTTCACTATATACACTGATCAGTCATTTATGTTTGTAATCTTATTAATGGCTTTTGATCTCTTTGATTTTTTTAATGGTGATTAAAAGATACTTGAAACATGTTGCAGTATCTTTCTTAAGTAGCCTAACAAATGCAATTAGTCAAATACTAAAGATAACTGATAAAATTTGTGACTCACGTAGAATAATCTTCAAAATAAAACTCTACTAATTTATAAGCTTAGGTATTAGCATGAACTAAGGGTTCTTCAGGGGGGTGGAGCCAAGATGGCGGAATAGGAACAGCTCCGGACTACCACTCCCAGCCTGAGCGACACAGAAGACCGGTGATTTCTGCATTTCCGTTTGAGGTACTGGGTTCATCTCACTAGGGAGTGCCAAACAGTGGGTGCAGGACAGTCGATGCAGGGCACTGTGTGCGAGCCGAAGCAGGGCAACGCATTGCCTCAATCGGGAAGTGCAAGGGGTCAGGGAGTTCCCTTTCCTAGTCAAAGACAGGGGTAACAGACGGCACCTGGAAAATCGGGTCAGTCCCATCCTAATACTGCGCTTTTCCAACGGGCCTGGAAAACAGCACACCAGGAGATTGTGTCCCACACCTGGCTCAGAGGGTCCTATGCCCACGGAGTCTCCCTGATTGCTAGCACAGCAGTCTGAGATCAAACTGCAAGGCAGCAGCGAGGCTTGGGGAGGGGCACCTGCCATTGCCCAGGCTTGCTTAGGTAAACAAAGCAGCCAGGAAGCTCGAACTGGGTGGAGCCCACCACAGCTCAAGGAGGCCTGCCTGCCTCTGTAGGCTCCACCTCTGGGGGCAGGGCACAGACAAACAAAAATTCAGCAGGAACCTCTGCAGACTTAAATGTCCCTGTCTGACTGACAGCTTTGAAGAGAGTAGTGGTTCTCCCAGCACGCAGCTGGAGATCTGAGAATGGACAGACTGCCTCCTAAAGTGGATCCCTGACCCTCAAGCAGCCTAACTGGGAGGCACCCCCCAGCAGGGACAGACTGACACCTCACTCGGCCTGTTACTCCTCTGAGACAAAACTTCCAGAGGAACTATCAGACAGCTGAATTTGTGGTCTCACGAAAATCCACTGTTCTGCAGCCACCGCTGCTGACACCCAGCCAAACAGGGTCTGGAGTGGACCTCTAGCAAACCCCAACAAACCTGCAGGTGACGGTCCTGTCTGGTAGAAGGAAAACTAACAAACAGAAAGGACATCCACACCAAAAACCCATCTGTACATCATCATCATCAAAGACCAAAAGTAGATAAAACCATAAAGATGGGGAAAAAACAGATCAGAAAAACTGGAAACTCTAAAAAGCAGAGCGCCTCTCCTCCTCCAAAGGAATGCAGTTCCTCACCAGCAATGGAACAAAGCTGGACGGAGAATGACTTTGACGAGTTGAGAGAAGAAGGCTTCCGATGATCAAACTACTCCGAGCTACGGGAGGAAATTCAAAACAATAGCAAAGAAGTTAAAAACTTTGAAAAAACATTAGACGAATGGATAACTAGAATAACCAATGGAGAGAAGGGCTTAAAGGAGCTGATGGAGCTGAAAGCCAAGGCTCGAGAACTATGCGAAGATTGCAGAAGACTCGGCAGCCGATGGGATCAACTGGAAGAAAGGGTATCAGTGATGGAAGATGAAATGAATGAAACGAAGCGAGAAGGGAAGTTTAGAGAAAAAAGAATAAAAGGAAATGAACAAAGCCTCCAAGAAATTTGGGACTATGTGAAAAGACCAAACCTATGCCTGATTGGTGTACCTGAAAATGACAGGGAGAATGGAACCAAGTTGGAAAACACTCTGCAAGATATTATCCAGGAGAACTTCCCCAATCTAGCAAGACAGGCCAACATTCAGATTCAGGAAATACAGAGAATGCCACAAAGATACTCCTCGAGAAGAGCAACTCCAAGACACATAATTGTCAGATTCACCAAAGTTGAAATGAAGGAAAAAATGTTAAGGGCAGCCAGAGAGAAACGTCGGGTTACCCACAAAGGGAAACCCATCAGACTAACAGCTGATCTCTCGGCAGAAACTCTGCAAGCCAGAAGAGAGTGGGGGCCGATATTCAACATTCTTAAAGAAAAGAATTTTCAACCCAGAATTTCATATCCAGCCAAACTAAGCTTCATAAGTGAAGGAGAAATAAAATACTTTACAGACAAGCAAATGCTGAGTGATTTTGTCACCACCAGGCCTGCCCTAAAAGAGCTCCTGAAGGAAGCACTAAACATGGAAAGGAACAACCGGTACCAGCCACTGCAAAAACATGCCAAATTGTAAAGACCATCGAGGCTAGGAAGAAACTGCATCAACTAACGAGCAAAATAACCAACTAACATCATAATGACAGGATCAGATTCACACATAACAATATTAACGTTAAATGTAAATGGGCTAAATGCTCCAATCAAAAGACACAGACTGGCAAACTGGATAAGGAGTCAGGACCCATCAGTGTGCTGTATTCAGGAAACCCATCTCACGTGCAGAGACACACGTAGACTCAAAATAAAGGGATGGAGGAAGATCTATCAAGCAAATGGAAAACAAAAAAAGGCAGGGGTTGCAATCCTAGTCTCTGATAAAATAGACTTTAAACCAACAAAGATCAAAAGAGACAAAGAAGGCCATTACATAATGGTAAAGGGATCAATTCAACAAGAAGAGCTAACTATCCTAAATATATATGCACCCAACACAGGAGCACCCAGATTCATAAAGCAAGTCCTGAGTGACCTACAAAGGGACTTAAACTCCCACACAATAATAATGGGAGATTTTAACACCCCACTATCAACATTAGACAGATCAACAAGACAGAACTCTCCATCCCAAATTAACAGAATATACATTTTGTTCAGCACCACACCACACCTATTCCAAAATTGACCACATAGTTGGAAGTAAAGCTCTCCTCAGCAAATGTAAAAGAACAGAAATTATAACAAACTGTCTCTCAGACCACAGTGCAATCAAACTAGAACTCAGGATTAAGAAACTCACTCAAAACCACTCAACTACATGGAAACTGAACAACCTGCTCCTGAATGACTACTGGGTACATAACGAAATGAAGGCAGAAATAAAGACCTTCTTTGAAACTAATGAGAACAAAGACACAACATACCAGAATCTCTGGGACACATTCAAAGCAGTGTGTAGAAGGAAATTTATAGCACTAAATGCCCACAAGAGAAAGCAGGAAAGATCCAAAATTGACACCCTAACATCACAATTAAAAGAACTAGAAAAGCAAGAGCAAACACATTCAAAAGCTAGCAGAAGGCTAGAAATAACTAAAATCAGAGCAGAACTGAAGGAAATAGAGACACAAAAAACCCTTCAAAAAATTAATGAGTCCAGGAGCTCATTTTTTGAAAAGATCAACAAAATTGATAGACCGCTAGCAAGACTAATAAAGAAGAAAAGAGAGAAGAATCAAATAGATGCAATAAAAAATGATAAAGGAGATATCACCACCGATCCCACAGAAATACAAACTACCATGAGAGAATACTACAAACACCTCTCTGCAAATAAACTAGAAAATCTAGAAGAAATGGATAAATTCCTCGACAAATACACCCTCCTAACACTAAACCAGGAAGAAGTTAAATCTCTGAATAGACCAATAACAGGCTCCGAAATTATGGCAATAATCAATAGCTTACCAACCAAAAAGAATCCAAGGCCACATGGATTCACAGCTGAATTCTACCAGAGGTACAAGGAGGAACTGGTACCATTCCTTCTGAAACTATTCCAATCAATAGAAAAAGAGGGAATCCTCCCTAACTCATTTTATGAGGCCAGCATCATCCTGATACCAAAGCCGGGCAGAGACACAACCAAAACAGAGAATTTTAGATCAATATCCATGATGAACATTGATGCAAAAATCCTCAATAAAATACTGGCAAACCGAATCCAGCAGCACATCGAAAAGCTTATCATTTAACTATCTCAAGGACAAAAAACCAAACACTGCATGTTCTCACACATAGGTGGGAATTGAACAATGAGAACACATGGACACACGAAGGGGAACATCACACTCTGGGGACCGTTGTGGGGTGGGGGGAGGGGGGAGGAATAGCATTAGGATATATACCTAATGCTAAATGACAAGTTAATGGGTGCAGCACACCAACATGGCACATGGACACATATGTAACAAACCTGCACATTGTGCACATGTACCCTAAAACTTAAAAGTACAATAATAAAAAAAAATTAAAAATAAAAAAATCTTATCCACAATGATCAAGTGGGTTTCATCCCTGGGATGCAAGGCTGGTTCAAGATACGCAAATCAATAAATGTAATCCAGCATATAAACAGAACCAAAGACAAAAACCACATGATTATCTCAATAGATGCAGAAAAGGCCTTTGACAAAATTCAACAACCCTTCATGCTAAAAACTCTCAATAAATTAGGTATTGATGCGATGTATCTCAAAATCATAAGAGCTATCTATGACAAACCCACAGCCAATATCACACTGAATGGGCAAAAACTGGAAGCATTCCCTTTGAAAACTGGCACAAGACAGGGAT
>NW_026653876.1:0-10633 GCF_009828535.3 Hylobates moloch | reverse complement strand
ATCCCTGTCTTGTGCCAGTTTTCAAAGGGAATGCTTCCAGTTTTTGCCCATTCAGTGTGATATTGGCTGTGGGTTTGTCATAGATAGCTCTTATGATTTTGAGATACATCGCATCAATACCTAATTTATTGAGAGTTTTTAGCATGAAGGGTTGTTGAATTTTGTCAAAGGCCTTTTCTGCATCTATTGAGATAATCATGTGGTTTTTGTCTTTGGTTCTGTTTATATGCTGGATTACATTTATTGATTTGCGTATCTTGAACCAGCCTTGCATCCCAGGGATGAAACCCACTTGATCATTGTGGATAAGATTTTTTTATTTTTAATTTTTTTTTATTATTGTACTTTTAAGTTTTAGGGTACATGTGCACAATGTGCAGGTTTGTTACATATGTGTCCATGTGCCATGTTGGTGTGCTGCACCCATTAACTTGTCATTTAGCATTAGGTATATATCCTAATGCTATTCCTCCCCCCTCCCCCCACCCCACAACGGTCCCCAGAGTGTGATGTTCCCCTTCGTGTGTCCATGTGTTCTCATTGTTCAATTCCCACCTATGTGTGAGAACATGCAGTGTTTGGTTTTTTGTCCTTGAGATAGTTAAATGATAAGCTTTTCGATGTGCTGCTGGATTCGGTTTGCCAGTATTTTATTGAGGATTTTTGCATCAATGTTCATCATGGATATTGATCTAAAATTCTCTGTTTTGGTTGTGTCTCTGCCCGGCTTTGGTATCAGGATGATGCTGGCCTCATAAAATGAGTTAGGGAGGATTCCCTCTTTTTCTATTGATTGGAATAGTTTCAGAAGGAATGGTACCAGTTCCTCCTTGTACCTCTGGTAGAATTCAGCTGTGAATCCATGTGGCCTTGGATTCTTTTTGGTTGGTAAGCTATTGATTATTGCCATAATTTCGGAGCCTGTTATTGGTCTATTCAGAGATTTAACTTCTTCCTGGTTTAGTGTTAGGAGGGTGTATTTGTCGAGGAATTTATCCATTTCTTCTAGATTTTCTAGTTTATTTGCAGAGAGGTGTTTGTAGTATTCTCTCATGGTAGTTTGTATTTCTGTGGGATCGGTGGTGATATCTCCTTTATCATTTTTTATTGCATCTATTTGATTCTTCTCTCTTTTCTTCTTTATTAGTCTTGCTAGCGGTCTATCAATTTTGTTGATCTTTTCAAAAAATGAGCTCCTGGACTCATTAATTTTTTGAAGGGTTTTTTGTGTCTCTATTTCCTTCAGTTCTGCTCTGATTTTAGTTATTTCTAGCCTTCTGCTAGCTTTTGAATGTGTTTGCTCTTGCTTTTCTAGTTCTTTTAATTGTGATGTTAGGGTGTCAATTTTGGATCTTTCCTGCTTTCTCTTGTGGGCATTTAGTGCTATAAATTTCCTTCTACACACTGCTTTGAATGTGTCCCAGAGATTCTGGTATGTTGTGTCTTTGTTCTCATTAGTTTCAAAGAAGGTCTTTATTTCTGCCTTCATTTCGTTATGTACCCAGTAGTCATTCAGGAGCAGGTTGTTCAGTTTCCATGTAGTTGAGTGGTTTTGAGTGAGTTTCTTAATCCTGAGTTCTAGTTTGATTGCACTGTGGTCTGAGAGACAGTTTGTTATAATTTCTGTTCTTTTACATTTGCTGAGGAGAGCTTTACTTCCAACTATGTGGTCAATTTTGGAATAGGTGTGGTGTGGTGCTGAACAAAATGTATATTCTGTTAATTTGGGATGGAGAGTTCTGTCTTGTTGATCTGTCTAATGTTGATAGTGGGGTGTTAAAATCTCCCATTATTATTGTGTGGGAGTTTAAGTCCCTTTGTAGGTCACTCAGGACTTGCTTTATGAATCTGGGTGCTCCTGTGTTGGGTGCATATATATTTAGGATAGTTAGCTCTTCTTGTTGAATTGATCCCTTTACCATTATGTAATGGCCTTCTTTGTCTCTTTTGATCTTTGTTGGTTTAAAGTCTATTTTATCAGAGACTAGGATTGCAACCCCTGCCTTTTTTTGTTTTCCATTTGCTTGATAGATCTTCCTCCATCCCTTTATTTTGAGTCTATGTGTGTCTCTGCACATGAGATGGGTTTCCTGAATACAGCACACTGATGGGTCCTGACTCCTTATCCAGTTTGCCAGTCTGTGTCTTTTGATTGGAGCATTTAGCCCATTTACATTTAACGTTAATATTGTTATGTGTGAATCTGATCCTGTCATTATGATGTTAGTTGGTTATTTTGCTCGTTAGTTGATGCAGTTTCTTCCTAGCCTCGATGGTCTTTACAATTTGGCATGTTTTTGCAGTGGCTGGTACCGGTTGTTCCTTTCCATGTTTAGTGCTTCCTTCAGGAGCTCTTTTAGGGCAGGCCTGGTGGTGACAAAATCACTCAGCATTTGCTTGTCTGTAAAGTATTTTATTTCTCCTTCACTTATGAAGCTTAGTTTGGCTGGATATGAAATTCTGGGTTGAAAATTCTTTTCTTTAAGAATGTTGAATATCGGCCCCCACTCTCTTCTGGCTTGCAGAGTTTCTGCCGAGAGATCAGCTGTTAGTCTGATGGGTTTCCCTTTGTGGGTAACCCGACGTTTCTCTCTGGCTGCCCTTAACATTTTTTCCTTCATTTCAACTTTGGTGAATCTGACAATTATGTGTCTTGGAGTTGCTCTTCTCGAGGAGTATCTTTGTGGCATTCTCTGTATTTCCTGAATCTGAATGTTGGCCTGTCTTGCTAGATTGGGGAAGTTCTCCTGGATAATATCTTGCAGAGTGTTTTCCAGCTTGGTTCCATTCTCTCCATCATTTTCAGTTACACCAATCAGATGTAGGTTTGGTCTTTTCACATAGTCCCATATTTCTTGGAGGCTTTGTTCATTTCTTTTTATTCTTTTTTCTCTAAACTTCCCTTCTCACTTCATTTCATTCATTTCATCTTCCATCACTGATACCCTTTCTTCCAGTTGATCCCATCGGCTGCCGAGTCTTCTGCAATCTTCGCATAGTTCTCGAGCCTTGGCTTTCAGCTCCATCAGCTCCTTTAAGCCCTTCTCTCCATTGGTTATTCTAGTTATCCATTCGTCTAATGTTTTTTCAAAGTTTTTAACTTCTTTGCTATTGTTTTGAATTTCCTCCCGTAGCTCGGAGTAGTTTGATCATCGGAAGCCTTCTTCTCTCAACTCGTCAAAGTCATTCTCCGTCCAGCTTTGTTCCATTGCTGGTGAGGAACTGCATTCCTTTGGAGGAGGAGAGGCGCTCTGCTTTTTAGAGTTTCCAGTTTTTCTGATCTGTTTTTTCCCCATCTTTATGGTTTTATCTACTTTTGGTCTTTGATGATGATGATGTACAGATGGGTTTTTGGTGTGGATGTCCTTTCTGTTTGTTAGTTTTCCTTCTACCAGACAGGACCGTCACCTGCAGGTTTGTTGGGGTTTGCTAGAGGTCCACTCCAGACCCTGTTTGGCTGGGTGTCAGCAGCGGTGGCTGCAGAACAGTGGATTTTCGTGAGACCACAAATTCAGCTGTCTGATAGTTCCTCTGGAAGTTTTGTCTCAGAGGAGTAACAGGCCGAGTGAGGTGTCAGTCTGTCCCTGCTGGGGGGTGCCTCCCAGTTAGGCTGCTTGAGGGTCAGGGATCCACTTTAGGAGGCAGTCTGTCCATTCTCAGATCTCCAGCTGCGTGCTGGGAGAACCACTACTCTCTTCAAAGCTGTCAGTCAGACAGGGACATTTAAGTCTGCAGAGGTTCCTGCTGAATTTTTGTTTGTCTGTGCCCTGCCCCCAGAGGTGGAGCCTACAGAGGCAGGCAGGCCTCCTTGAGCTGTGGTGGGCTCCACCCAGTTCGAGCTTCCTGGCTGCTTTGTTTACCTAAGCAAGCCTGGGCAATGGCAGGTGCCCCTCCCCAAGCCTCGCTGCTGCCTTGCAGTTTGATCTCAGACTGCTGTGCTAGCAATCAGGGAGACTCCGTGGGCATAGGACCCTCTGAGCCAGGTGTGGGACACAATCTCCTGGTGTGCTGTTTTCCAGGCCCGTTGGAAAAGCGCAGTATTAGGATGGGACTGACCCGATTTTCCAGGTGCCGTCTGTTACCCCTGTCTTTGACTAGGAAAGGGAACTCCCTGACCCCTTGCACTTCCCGATTGAGGCAATGCGTTGCCCTGCTTCGGCTCGCACACAGTGCCCTGCATCGACTGTCCTGCACCCACTGTTTGGCACTCCCTAGTGAGATGAACCCAGTACCTCAAACGGAAATGCAGAAATCACCGGTCTTCTGTGTCGCTCAGGCTGGGAGTGGTAGTCCGGAGCTGTTCCTATTCCGCCATCTTGGCTCCACCCCCCTGAAGAACCCTTAGTTCATGCTAATACCTAAGCTTATAAATTAGTAGAGTTTTATTTTGAAGATTATTCTACGTGAGTCACAAATTTTATCAGTTATCTTTAGTATTTGACTAATTGCATTTGTTAGGCTACTTAAGAAAGATACTGCAACATGTTTCAAGTATCTTTTAATCACCATTAAAAAAATCAAAGAGATCAAAAGCCATTAATAAGATTACAAACATAAATGACTGATCAGTGTATATAGTGAAGTAATAATCAGTTGAACTGAATACGTCTGTATCTGCATTAAAATAGATAAATTATTTTCAACTACAATGCAGAATTTCCATTATATGAACAGATTTGAAGACATGACAGCAAAATGTCACACATGCATTGCTGTTCAGTTCTATCAACCTTGTCCAATTTGTCATTCTTGTTTCAAAATAGAAAACAGGAAATACTTTATAGGTATTAGGAACCATTGCAAAGCGGATAAATTGTTTAAATCCCTTTAAGAAATTTCTCACTTTAAACTGAAAACAAACAAAACAGGCTGATTGACACAACATCGTTGAGTAAATGTAGCTTTCTTGCTTGCTTATTAACTAACCCTCCACCTATTGTCCTTCATTTCCCAAAAGGATTTGGAAAAGTTTAAATAAATGTAATTAATTAAGAACACAAAAATTAATATATTTTAAAAACATAGAATCGAAAAATAAGGATAAAATATCAAAGTCAAAATCAGTGAGCAAATAGTAATACAGAATGCACATCATTAGATTTTCTACATTTATTCAAGTTGTACTGCAAATTGACCCCAGACCCCCTCAATTACAAATGTAAATGGAAAAATATGGTGATGAATATCCCAGTTATCCAGAATTGATCATTATACATAGTATGCTTATATTAAAATATCACATATAATTCATGTTAAAAAGTAAAGTCAATTTAAAAAAATAAAGAGAAAAACACGATACTGTGAGATTTGAATTGTTAGTAATATATATTGGGCAAATATAATTAGACATAATATGTTGTCAGTACATTACGAGTTACTAAATGAATCAATGAAAAAAGTCATGTAAAATCTTTCTTGAATTACACTTTGCTCATCTATGCTTGCATATGATAAAAGATAAAAAGACAAAATGATATTCTTCCATCTATATTTCTCTTTAAGAAACTCCATTCCCAAGACCAAAGTTAGTTATAGTGTATTCATGCAGCTTTATTCAAGAAAGTTAGAAGCTATGGAATAATATATCTGCTTCCGGTCTTACAAGCTTTCAAGAGAATGTAAGAAAGTATCATTTCATCAAGGGAAAGGTTTCATGTCAAATAATGTGTAAAATGTAATAATACTCACCAGGTAATAAAAGCAATGCAGCGGAAAAAATACTTAAAGGCTACATAAAAACATTACCAGGGACATTATAGCTGTGACTGAAAATTCTTGAAGTTCTTTTGTTTAGATTATGTAATCCAAGAAAGAAGGGGAATCAAAATCCTGAGTCTGTTTGTGGCAAGTGCAATTTTCTCCATCTTTTTTCCTTCTCACTTTCGATTGATACTTTCATACTTAATTTTGTAGGCACTTAACAGCCCCAGTGAATATAGTAGATTAGAAAGAACATTTTTTAGCAGGCATAGAATCTGAGATCCAGTTTTGTCTCTGTCTCCAAGCCTTTTGCCTTCACATTTCATCTCATTCTCCCCATCTTCAAATGAAGTCAGTGACTTCTAAGTTCACACTGCAAATCTACCTTCCAATAATTATATGACTTAAGGTAAATTACTCAACCTTTCCTACAACTTAAAGAGTTTCAACCCGAAATATCTTACAGAATTTTGGTAGGACTGAATGAGCTAACATATCTGGAAAGCTTACAGGAATAGATTGTGTGCCCAACTTATTTGTTCTCTGGGTTTTGTGTTGATGCTGGTATTAAGGACACAGTTAAGGTTAAGGTTAGGATTTAGCTTAGTTATTAGTATCATCTAAGAGTTCTTTTAAACACACGGATTATGTACCCAAAACATAACATTATATGTGCCCAATACATGCTATTTCCTTTCCCTTTTCTTTTGCATTCCGCTTCTCTGTAAAGTCTCAAGCTCTAAAATGGCTGTTTATGTCAATAAACAATAGAGGAAACAAATACCTCACCAGCATTAAATACAAAATGTGATACCACTCTTTTTAATGTAAAGTTAAATTATACCTTGGCCTCATCAGACTATGAATGGCAATGTCCTTTTCTCATCCTTCGGAAGTCCTCAGTCCCAAGATAAGTCCATGAATCTCAAGGAGATAACTTGGTCCTAGTTTCTCAGAGAAGGAAAGAAAGATACAGAAAGAAATGAAAAGAAAACTATGCACCCAATTCACCAAATTCTGTGTTTTTTGTTGTATAACTGCCACATGGCAACCCATACAGTGCTCGTTAGATGGGATTGCCCAAAGTATACACTACCTCCTCTGATCCAGCAAAAGAATCACTGATATTCGTGTTAGCATGTGTATGTATGATAGTGAAGGAGGATAGGAAGCATAAAAGGAAATCTCTCCTCTGTAGTGCTATGTTCAACATTAGCTACTACATACTGTGATGTTCTATGCCTAGACTTGGCTGCTACTATCATATATATATATATAAAAAAATATATTTGTATGTATGTGTATATATATGTATGTGTGTATATATATGTGTGTATAAATATGTATGTTTGTATATATGTGTGTGTGTGTATATATATATACACTTTAATGAGTCTACTTTTGTAGACTCTTTAGTGAGTCTATTTTTTATGTGTGCAGTCATACACACTCATAGTCATTTTGCAAAGATATGGCAGAGAGTGCCAGAGCGGATGAGTTTGAGAGAATTCTAGCAGTATAAACACACTGTTCAAGGATCTTACCTTCCTTTATAACAAAGAGTCACTCTGCTGGGTTCTTTTTCTTTATTGTTTGCTTGATGAGTCTGAGTCCTATATGAATTGCCTCTGAGGTTGGAGCCCTACACCCAGTACTGCTACTAGCAGCAATATAGGGTGGTCTAGGGATGAAGGATGAATTGAAAACTTTTAATTGCTCTTCTCCCTAATATATAAACTATAAGAAGTTGTCTCATACTCATCTGATCCTTGAAGCAGGCTCTATTAGACCTGATCATAGTCTACCTAAGCATGCCCAGCAGTAGAAAATCCTCTTATCTTTACCCTTATGAATCACAAAAGAAGTTTTGTCTGACTTTGGTGTCTATTCAGAGATGGCCTATTAATATTTTCATTTTGTTATACACATAGGAAGAAATCTTTATGTATTCAAGTGGATGTTTCTATTATGATGGTCATAAAAACCTGGATCAAATGGGGGCTTGTTTCATTCCCAGTGACAGAATATAAACAAGATCCTCCCTGCCTTTGTTTTGATTCTTATCCCTCTGAATGCCTCTGGCTTTTCTGCCTCTGTCAGATTCTACTTCAGTGTTCCCATTTCAAAAATCCCTTTGGAGAAATGGAACTCTTTTGGCTCTAATGAATGTACTGAAATTGTTTTTCCAAGAATGATTAAGACATTCAGACTGTATGTGGTAGAGGTAACTGCTCCCTATACTGCCTTAGCAAGGAACAGAGCGGTTGGGAACAGCAAATACTGCAGTGTTATGTAAGGACTCATTACTCTCTTTTGCTCCTCTGCCTGCTGGCTCCCAAAGCAATAATGGGCTACAATATGCACCTATGAGAGAACCCTGATGCCATTTAAGGGTATTCCATAAGACAAGCTGCAGAAAATAAACGAAACTTAGCCTAGAAGTGGAGAGAAGAAAATAAAGATAAGGCGAGTGATACCATAAGATACAGGTGTGGGTCTCTCCACAGCAGTTGTCTCAGTGCCAAAAATTACTCCCTCAAGACTTAGTTGAATTATAAGCTGATTTATATTCCTGAATCATTTAATTTTGCTACAAAATGTCTTCCACTATTCCATCACCCCAAGCTCCTATTCATCAGTTTTTTCTCCTTTTCAAAATAGGGCAGGAGTTTAGAGAGAAAAGCCTTCTTTCTGAGACTTTGAAATGATGAAGTCCAGACATCTACTCCAGGAATATGTACTCCCATAATAAATACAAAGTACAAGGCTATATGATACAGTGTTATAGACTCAATAACAAAAGTGAGAAGTGGCTTTAAAATGCTGGAGTATTAGGAAGTCAAAACAAGACATGGAAAACAAACAAAGAACATACTTTTGAGGAAATAATGAGCTTAAATGCAGTTTCATTGAAACATCAAACTGTGTCCGGAGTTGGTTCCTGCCAATGAGTTTGTGGTCTCGCTGACATCAAGAATGAAGCCGCAGACCTTCACGGTGAGTGTTACAGCTCTTTAAGATGACACAGACCCGAAGAGTGAGTGGTAGCAAGGTTTATTGTGAAGAGTGAAAGGACAAAGCTTCCACAGAGTGGAAGGTGACCCGAGCATGTTGCTGCTGCTGCCTGGGGTGGCCAGCTTTTGTTCCCTTATTGTCCCCTCCCATGTTCCATTTCTGTCCTATCAGAGTGCTCTTTTTTCAATCCTCCCTGCGATTGGCTACTTTTAGAATCCTGCTGATTGGTATGTTTTACAGAGCGCTGATTGGTGCGTTTTACAGAGCGCTGATTAGTGCATTTTACAATTCTCTTGTAAGACAGGAAAGTTCCCCAAGTCCCCACTCAACCCAGGAAGTCCAACTGGCCTCACCTCTCAATCCCCCCTCTTAACAGCACACCTCAACTGCTGTTGGGAACTGGGCGATGACCACTCTGGCTACTTCCTGCTGGATAGGGGTGAAGAAGGGGCCCTGCAGTTGTAGTGTCTTCCAGAGAGGGACTCTCTAGGCCAGTCAAAGGACCAGTGTGTTGGTCCAGGGGTCCTCGGTAGAAGTTGTGAGTTGAGCTCATTTGGGGTTCTATTTGTAAGACCATCTGTAGGTTAATGGACTCAGTCCTGGAGGAAACAAGTTTGACAAGGAGGTTAAAAATACAGGGGCCGAAGGTGAGTCTTAGAAAGATGGCTGTCATGGGATGCACAAAGGGGAGAAGCCATGTTGCCCAACTCCAGAGGTTGGTGTAAGAGTTTCAGAGGCATTGTCTGATTTCAGAAGACTTTTCCTGTAAATGCTGGGCACCGTCTCATACTATCCCTGACTGGTTAGCGAAAAAACAACACTCTTCCCCTATGAAGGTGCAAAGTCCTCCTTTCTCAGCAATGAGGAGGGGCCTCAGTGATTTTGGAGAGTCACTGCTGCCAAAGAGTCTATTTGGGACTGTAGAGTAAGGATAGATTTTTTTAATTTTTGCACACTGTCTGAGAAATCCTTTGAGAGTGTGTGGTAGTAGGATAATGAAGTAGATAAAATGGCTATTCCGGATCCTGTAGCAGTGGTTATTCCTAACCCTATAAGTAGAGGCATTAGTTGTATGCCCCTGCCCTGACAGACTTGAGCTTTGAGGGGCACTGATAGGATCTGATTTCCTGGGGCAATGTCAATGTGGGGACTTAAGAAGACTAAGGTGCAGGTGTCTGTTCAGTTGGTGGGAAGGCAGATATAGGTTGAAGTTCCACATAAGAAGAATATGCCTTGGCTGGGTAGACAGAACTGGTTGTGTATGTTAAAAAGGTGTGTGAGTTTGTTGTTTTCATTTTACCATAATCCTAGAGTACTTGCTAAGGTAGCTCCAGTGAGCAGCTGGAAAATGGTGTTGGGAGCAAACTGAGAGGCTCTCTGTGTTTTATTTTCCTATTGGAGAAAAAAACCATCTTGTATCTACTAGGAACCATTCTGAAGAGTAATTGAAATTGGTGATGAGAAGGCATTCACTAGTGGTGGGTGTGCTGCTGTAGGGGTTCCGGGGTGAATGGTCATGCAGGGAGTATGTTTGCCATTACAAAACCCAGACTGTCAAAAATCCTCAATAAAATACTGGCAAACCAAATCCAGCAGCACATCAAAAAGCTTATCCACAATGATCAAGTGGGCTTCATCCCTGGGAAGCAAGGCTGGTTCAACATACACAAATCAATAAATGTAATCCAGCATATAAACAGAACCAAAGACAAAAACCACATGATTATCTCAATAGATGCAGAAAAGGCCTTTGACAAAGTTCAACAACCCTTCATGCTAAAAACTCGGAATAAGTTAGGTATTGATGGGACGTATCTCAAAATCATAAGAGCTATCTATGACAAACCCACAGCCAATATCATACTGAATGTGCAAAAACTGGAAGCATTCCCTTTGAAAACTGGCACAAGACAGGGAT
>NW_026653875.1:0-10633 GCF_009828535.3 Hylobates moloch | reverse complement strand
ATCCCTGTCTTGTGCCAGTTTTCAAAGGGAATGCTTCCAGTTTTTGCACATTCAGTATGATATTGGCTGTGGGTTTGTCATAGATAGCTCTTATGATTTTGAGATACGTCCCATCAATACCTAACTTATTCCGAGTTTTTAGCATGAAGGGTTGTTGAACTTTGTCAAAGGCCTTTTCTGCATCTATTGAGATAATCATGTGGTTTTTGTCTTTGGTTCTGTTTATATGCTGGATTACATTTATTGATTTGTGTATGTTGAACCAGCCTTGCTTCCCAGGGATGAAGCCCACTTGATCATTGTGGATAAGCTTTTTGATGTGCTGCTGGATTTGGTTTGCCAGTATTTTATTGAGGATTTTTGACAGTCTGGGTTTTGTAATGGCAAACATACTCCCTGCATGACCATTCACCCCGGAACCCCTACAGCAGCACACCCACCACTAGTGAATGCCTTCTCATCACCAATTTCAATTACTCTTCAGAATGGTTCCTAGTAGATACAAGATGGTTTTTTTCTCCAATAGGAAAATAAAACACAGAGAGCCTCTCAGTTTGCTCCCAACACCATTTTCCAGCTGCTCACTGGAGCTACCTTAGCAAGTACTCTAGGATTATGGTAAAATGAAAACAACAAACTCACACACCTTTTTAACATACACAACCAGTTCTGTCTACCCAGCCAAGGCATATTCTTCTTATGTGGAACTTCAACCTATATCTGCCTTCCCACCAACTGAACAGACACCTGCACCTTAGTCTTCTTAAGTCCCCACATTGACATTGCCCCAGGAAATCAGATCCTATCAGTGCCCCTCAAAGCTCAAGTCTGTCAGGGCAGGGGCATACAACTAATGCCTCTACTTATAGGGTTAGGAATAACCACTGCTACAGGATCCGGAATAGCCATTTTATCTACTTCATTATCCTACTACCACACACTCTCAAAGGATTTCTCAGACAGTGTGCAAAAATTAAAAAAATCTATCCTTACTCTACAGTCCCAAATAGACTCTTTGGCAGCAGTGACTCTCCAAAATCACTGAGGCCCCTCCTCATTGCTGAGAAAGGAGGACTTTGCACCTTCATAGGGGAAGAGTGTTGTTTTTTCGCTAACCAGTCAGGGATAGTATGAGACGGTGCCCAGCATTTACAGGAAAAGTCTTCTGAAATCAGACAATGCCTCTGAAACTCTTACACCAACCTCTGGAGTTGGGCAACATGGCTTCTCCCCTTTGTGCATCCCATGACAGCCATCTTTCTAAGACTCACCTTCGGCCCCTGTATTTTTAACCTCCTTGTCAAACTTGTTTCCTCCAGGACTGAGTCCATTAACCTACAGATGGTCTTACAAATAGAACCCCAAATGAGCTCAACTCACAACTTCTACCGAGGACCCCTGGACCAACACACTGGTCCTTTGACTGGCCTAGAGAGTCCCTCTCTGGAAGACACTACAACTGCAGGGCCCCTTCTTCACCCCTATCCAGCAGGAAGTAGCCAGAGTGGTCATCGCCCAGTTCCCAACAGCAGTTGAGGTGTGCTGTTAAGAGGGGGGATTGAGAGGTGAGGCCAGTTGGACTTCCTGGGTTGAGTGGGGACTTGGGGAACTTTCCTGTCTTACAAGAGAATTGTAAAATGCACTAATCAGCGCTCTGTAAAACGCACCAATCAGCGCTCTGTAAAACATACCAATCAGCAGGATTCTAAAAGTAGCCAATCGCAGGGAGGATTGAAAAAAGAGCACTCTGATAGGACAGAAATGGAACATGGGAGGGGACAATAAGGGAACAAAAGCTGGCCACCCCAGGCAGCAGCAGCAACATGCTCGGGTCACCTTCCACTCTGTGGAAGCTTTGTCCTTTCACTCTTCACAATAAACCTTGCTACCACTCACTCTTCGGGTCTGTGTCATCTTAAAGAGCTGTAACACTCACCGTGAAGGTCTGCGGCTTCATTCTTGATGTCAGCGAGACCACAAACTCATTGGCAGGAACCAACTCCGGACACAGTTTGATGTTTCAATGAAACTGCATTTAAGCTCATTATTTCCTCAAAAGTATGTTCTTTGTTTGTTTTCCATGTCTTGTTTTGACTTCCTAATACTCCAGCATTTTAAAGCCACTTCTCACTTTTGTTATTGAGTCTATAACACTGTATCATATAGCCTTGTACTTTGTATTTATTATGGGAGTACATATTCCTGGAGTAGATGTCTGGACTTCATCATTTCAAAGTCTCAGAAAGAAGGCTTTTCTCTCTAAACTCCTGCCCTATTTTGAAAAGGAGAAAAAACTGATGAATAGGAGCTTGGGGTGATGGAATAGTGGAAGACATTTTGTAGCAAAATTAAATGATTCAGGAATATAAATCAGCTTATAATTCAACTAAGTCTTGAGGGAGTAATTTTTGGCACTGAGACAACTGCTGTGGAGAGACCCACACCTGTATCTTATGGTATCACTCGCCTTATCTTTATTTTCTTCTCTCCACTTCTAGGCTAAGTTTCGTTTATTTTCTGCAGCTTGTCTTATGGAATACCCTTAAATGGCATCAGGGTTCTCTCATAGGTGCATATTGTAGCCCATTATTGCTTTGGGAGCCAGCAGGCAGAGGAGCAAAAGAGAGTAATGAGTCCTTACATAACACTGCAGTATTTGCTGTTCCCAACCGCTCTGTTCCTTGCTAAGGCAGTATAGGGAGCAGTTACCTCTACCACATACAGTCTGAATGTCTTAATCATTCTTGGAAAAACAATTTCAGTACATTCATTAGAGCCAAAAGAGTTCCATTTCTCCAAAGGGATTTTTGAAATGGGAACACTGAAGTAGAATCTGACAGAGGCAGAAAAGCCAGAGGCATTCAGAGGGATAAGAATCAAAACAAAGGCAGGGAGGATCTTGTTTATATTCTGTCACTGGGAATGAAACAAGCCCCCATTTGATCCAGGTTTTTATGACCATCATAATAGAAACATCCACTTGAATACATAAAGATTTCTTCCTATGTGTATAACAAAATGAAAATATTAATAGGCCATCTCTGAATAGACACCAAAGTCAGACAAAACTTCTTTTGTGATTCATAAGGGTAAAGATAAGAGGATTTTCTACTGCTGGGCATGCTTAGGTAGACTATGATCAGGTCTAATAGAGCCTGCTTCAAGGATCAGATGAGTATGAGACAACTTCTTATAGTTTATATATTAGGGAGAAGAGCAATTAAAAGTTTTCAATTCATCCTTCATCCCTAGACCACCCTATATTGCTGCTAGTAGCAGTACTGGGTGTAGGGCTCCAACCTCAGAGGCAATTCATATAGGACTCAGACTCATCAAGCAAACAATAAAGAAAAAGAACCCAGCAGAGTGACTCTTTGTTATAAAGGAAGGTAAGATCCTTGAACAGTGTGTTTATACTGCTAGAATTCTCTCAAACTCATCCGCTCTGGCACTCTCTGCCATATCTTTGCAAAATGACTATGAGTGTGTATGACTGCACACATAAAAAATAGACTCACTAAAGAGTCTACAAAAGTAGACTCATTAAAGTGTATATATATATACACACACACACATATATACAAACATACATATTTATACACACATATATATACACACATACATATATATACACATACATACAAATATATTTTTTTATATATATATATATGATAGTAGCAGCCAAGTCTAGGCATAGAACATCACAGTATGTAGTAGCTAATGTTGAACATAGCACTACAGAGGAGAGATTTCCTTTTATGCTTCCTATCCTCCTTCACTATCATACATACACATGCTAACACGAATATCAGTGATTCTTTTGCTGGATCTGAGGAGGTAGTGTATACTTTGGGCAATCCCATCTAACGAGCACTGTATGGGTTGCCATGTGGCAGTTATACAACAAAAAACACAGAATTTGGTGAATTGGGTGCATAGTTTTCTTTTCATTTCTTTCTGTATCTTTCTTTCCTTCTCTGAGAAACTAGGACCAAGTTATCTCCTTGAGATTCATGGACTTATCTTGGGACTGAGGACTTCCGAAGGACGAGAAAAGGACATTGCCATTCATAGTCTGATGAGGCCAAGGTATAATTTAACTTTACATTAAAAAGAGTGGTATCACATTTTGTATTTAATGCTGGTGAGGTATTTGTTTCCTCTATTGTTTATTGACATAAACAGCCATTTTAGAGCTTGAGACTTTACAGAGAAGCGGAATGCAAAAGAAAAGGGAAAGGAAATAGCATGTATTGGGCACATATAATGTTATGTTTTGGGTACATAATCCGTGTGTTTAAAAGAACTCTTAGATGATACTAATAACTAAGCTAAATCCTAACCTTAACCTTAACTGTGTCCTTAATACCAGCATCAACACAAAACCCAGAGAACAAATAAGTTGGGCACACAATCTATTCCTGTAAGCTTTCCAGATATGTTAGCTCATTCAGTCCTACCAAAATTCTGTAAGATATTTCGGGTTGAAACTCTTTAAGTTGTAGGAAAGGTTGAGTAATTTACCTTAAGTCATATAATTATTGGAAGGTAGATTTGCAGTGTGAACTTAGAAGTCACTGACTTCATTTGAAGATGGGGAGAATGAGATGAAATGTGAAGGCAAAAGGCTTGGAGACAGAGACAAAACTGGATCTCAGATTCTATGCCTGCTAAAAAATGTTCTTTCTAATCTACTATATTCACTGGGGCTGTTAAGTGCCTACAAAATTAAGTATGAAAGTATCAATCGAAAGTGAGAAGGAAAAAAGATGGAGAAAATTGCACTTGCCACAAACAGACTCAGGATTTTGATTCCCCTTCTTTCTTGGATTACATAATCTAAACAAAAGAACTTCAAGAATTTTCAGTCACAGCTATAATGTCCCTGGTAATGTTTTTATGTAGCCTTTAAGTATTTTTTCCGCTGCATTGCTTTTATTACCTGGTGAGTATTATTACATTTTACACATTATTTGACATGAAACCTTTCCCTTGATGAAATGATACTTTCTTACATTCTCTTGAAAGCTTGTAAGACCGGAAGCAGATATATTATTCCATAGCTTCTAACTTTCTTGAATAAAGCTGCATGAATACACTATAACTAACTTTGGTCTTGGGAATGGAGTTTCTTAAAGAGAAATATAGATGGAAGAATATCATTTTGTCTTTTTATCTTTTATCATATGCAAGCATAGATGAGCAAAGTGTAATTCAAGAAAGATTTTACATGACTTTTTTCATTGATTCATTTAGTAACTCGTAATGTACTGACAACATATTATGTCTAATTATATTTGCCCAATATATATTACTAACAATTCAAATCTCACAGTATCGTGTTTTTCTCTTTATTTTTTTAAATTGACTTTACTTTTTAACATGAATTATATGTGATATTTTAATATAAGCATACTATGTATAATGATCAATTCTGGATAACTGGGATATTCATCACCATATTTTTCCATTTACATTTGTAATTGAGGGGGTCTGGGGTCAATTTGCAGTACAACTTGAATAAATGTAGAAAATCTAATGATGTGCATTCTGTATTACTATTTGCTCACTGATTTTGACTTTGATATTTTATCCTTATTTTTCGATTCTATGTTTTTAAAATATATTAATTTTTGTGTTCTTAATTAATTACATTTATTTAAACTTTTCCAAATCCTTTTGGGAAATGAAGGACAATAGGTGGAGGGTTAGTTAATAAGCAAGCAAGAAAGCTACATTTACTCAACGATGTTGTGTCAATCAGCCTGTTTTGTTTGTTTTCAGTTTAAAGTGAGAAATTTCTTAAAGGGATTTAAACAATTTATCCGCTTTGCAATGGTTCCTAATACCTATAAAGTATTTCCTGTTTTCTATTTTGAAACAAGAATGACAAATTGGACAAGGTTGATAGAACTGAACAGCAATGCATGTGTGACATTTTGCTGTCATGTCTTCAAATCTGTTCATATAATGGAAATTCTGCATTGTAGTTGAAAATAATTTATCTATTTTAATGCAGATACAGACGTATTCAGTTCAACTGATTATTACTTCACTATATACACTGATCAGTCATTTATGTTTGTAATCTTATTAATGGCTTTTGATCTCTTTGATTTTTTTAATGGTGATTAAAAGATACTTGAAACATGTTGCAGTATCTTTCTTAAGTAGCCTAACAAATGCAATTAGTCAAATACTAAAGATAACTGATAAAATTTGTGACTCACGTAGAATAATCTTCAAAATAAAACTCTACTAATTTATAAGCTTAGGTATTAGCATGAACTAAGGGTTCTTCAGGGGGGTGGAGCCAAGATGGCGGAATAGGAACAGCTCCGGACTACCACTCCCAGCCTGAGCGACACAGAAGACCGGTGATTTCTGCATTTCCGTTTGAGGTACTGGGTTCATCTCACTAGGGAGTGCCAAACAGTGGGTGCAGGACAGTCGATGCAGGGCACTGTGTGCGAGCCGAAGCAGGGCAACGCATTGCCTCAATCGGGAAGTGCAAGGGGTCAGGGAGTTCCCTTTCCTAGTCAAAGACAGGGGTAACAGACGGCACCTGGAAAATCGGGTCAGTCCCATCCTAATACTGCGCTTTTCCAACGGGCCTGGAAAACAGCACACCAGGAGATTGTGTCCCACACCTGGCTCAGAGGGTCCTATGCCCACGGAGTCTCCCTGATTGCTAGCACAGCAGTCTGAGATCAAACTGCAAGGCAGCAGCGAGGCTTGGGGAGGGGCACCTGCCATTGCCCAGGCTTGCTTAGGTAAACAAAGCAGCCAGGAAGCTCGAACTGGGTGGAGCCCACCACAGCTCAAGGAGGCCTGCCTGCCTCTGTAGGCTCCACCTCTGGGGGCAGGGCACAGACAAACAAAAATTCAGCAGGAACCTCTGCAGACTTAAATGTCCCTGTCTGACTGACAGCTTTGAAGAGAGTAGTGGTTCTCCCAGCACGCAGCTGGAGATCTGAGAATGGACAGACTGCCTCCTAAAGTGGATCCCTGACCCTCAAGCAGCCTAACTGGGAGGCACCCCCCAGCAGGGACAGACTGACACCTCACTCGGCCTGTTACTCCTCTGAGACAAAACTTCCAGAGGAACTATCAGACAGCTGAATTTGTGGTCTCACGAAAATCCACTGTTCTGCAGCCACCGCTGCTGACACCCAGCCAAACAGGGTCTGGAGTGGACCTCTAGCAAACCCCAACAAACCTGCAGGTGACGGTCCTGTCTGGTAGAAGGAAAACTAACAAACAGAAAGGACATCCACACCAAAAACCCATCTGTACATCATCATCATCAAAGACCAAAAGTAGATAAAACCATAAAGATGGGGAAAAAACAGATCAGAAAAACTGGAAACTCTAAAAAGCAGAGCGCCTCTCCTCCTCCAAAGGAATGCAGTTCCTCACCAGCAATGGAACAAAGCTGGACGGAGAATGACTTTGACGAGTTGAGAGAAGAAGGCTTCCGATGATCAAACTACTCCGAGCTACGGGAGGAAATTCAAAACAATAGCAAAGAAGTTAAAAACTTTGAAAAAACATTAGACGAATGGATAACTAGAATAACCAATGGAGAGAAGGGCTTAAAGGAGCTGATGGAGCTGAAAGCCAAGGCTCGAGAACTATGCGAAGATTGCAGAAGACTCGGCAGCCGATGGGATCAACTGGAAGAAAGGGTATCAGTGATGGAAGATGAAATGAATGAAACGAAGCGAGAAGGGAAGTTTAGAGAAAAAAGAATAAAAGGAAATGAACAAAGCCTCCAAGAAATTTGGGACTATGTGAAAAGACCAAACCTATGCCTGATTGGTGTACCTGAAAATGATGGGGAGAATGGAACCAAGTTGGAAAACACTCTGCAAGATATTATCCAGGAGAACTTCCCCAATCTAGCAAGACAGGCCAACATTCAGATTCAGGAAATACAGAGAATGCCACAAAGATACTCCTCGAGAAGAGCAACTCCAAGACACATAATTGTCAGATTCACCAAAGTTGAAATGAAGGAAAAAATGTTAAGGGCAGCCAGAGAGAAAGGTCGGGTTACCCACAAAGGGAAGCCCATCAGACTAACAGCTGATCTCTCAGCAGAAACTCTACAAGCCAGAAGAGAGTGGGGGCCGATATTCAACATTCTTAAAGAAAAGAATTTTCAACCCAGAATTTCATATCCAGCCAAACTAAGCTTCATAAGTGAAGGAGAAATAAAATACTTTACAGACAAGCAAATGCTGAGTGATTTTGTCACCACCAGGCCTGCCCTAAAAGAGCTCCTGAAGGAAGCACTAAACATGGAAAGGAACAACCGGTACCAGCCACTGCAAAAACATGCCAAATTGTAAAGACCATCGAGGCTAGGAAGAAACTGCATCAACTAACGAGCAAAATAACCAACTAACATCATAATGACAGGATCAGATTCACACATAACAATATTAACGTTAAATGTAAATGGGCTAAATGCTCCAATCAAAAGACACAGACTGGCAAACTGGATAAGGAGTCAGGACCCATCAGTGTGCTGTATTCAGGAAACCCATCTCACGTGCAGAGACACACGTAGACTCAAAATAAAGGGATGGAGGAAGATCTATCAAGCAAATGGAAAACAAAAAAAGGCAGGGGTTGCAATCCTAGTCTCTGATAAAATAGACTTTAAACCAACAAAGATCAAAAGAGACAAAGAAGGCCATTACATAATGGTAAAGGGATCAATTCAACAAGAAGAGCTAACTATCCTAAATATATATGCACCCAACACAGGAGCACCCAGATTCATAAAGCAAGTCCTGAGTGACCTACAAAGGGACTTAAACTCCCACACAATAATAATGGGAGATTTTAACACCCCACTATCAACATTAGACAGATCAACAAGACAGAACTCTCCATCCCAAATTAACAGAATATACATTTTGTTCAGCACCACACCACACCTATTCCAAAATTGACCACATAGTTGGAAGTAAAGCTCTCCTCAGCAAATGTAAAAGAACAGAAATTATAACAAACTGTCTCTCAGACCACAGTGCAATCAAACTAGAACTCAGGATTAAGAAACTCACTCAAAACCACTCAACTACATGGAAACTGAACAACCTGCTCCTGAATGACTACTGGGTACATAACGAAATGAAGGCAGAAATAAAGACCTTCTTTGAAACTAATGAGAACAAAGACACAACATACCAGAATCTCTGGGACACATTCAAAGCAGTGTGTAGAAGGAAATTTATAGCACTAAATGCCCACAAGAGAAAGCAGGAAAGATCCAAAATTGACACCCTAACATCACAATTAAAAGAACTAGAAAAGCAAGAGCAAACACATTCAAAAGCTAGCAGAAGGCTAGAAATAACTAAAATCAGAGCAGAACTGAAGGAAATAGAGACACAAAAAACCCTTCAAAAAATTAATGAGTCCAGGAGCTCATTTTTTGAAAAGATCAACAAAATTGATAGACCGCTAGCAAGACTAATAAAGAAGAAAAGAGAGAAGAATCAAATAGATGCAATAAAAAATGATAAAGGAGATATCACCACCGATCCCACAGAAATACAAACTACCATGAGAGAATACTACAAACACCTCTCTGCAAATAAACTAGAAAATCTAGAAGAAATGGATAAATTCCTCGACAAATACACCCTCCTAACACTAAACCAGGAAGAAGTTAAATCTCTGAATAGACCAATAACAGGCTCCGAAATTATGGCAATAATCAATAGCTTACCAACCAAAAAGAATCCAAGGCCACATGGATTCACAGCTGAATTCTACCAGAGGTACAAGGAGGAACTGGTACCATTCCTTCTGAAACTATTCCAATCAATAGAAAAAGAGGGAATCCTCCCTAACTCATTTTATGAGTCCAGCATCATCCTGATACCAAAGCCGGGCAGAGACACAACCAAAAAAGAGAATTTTAGATCAATATCCATGATGAACATTGATGCAAAAATCCTCAATAAAATACTGGCAAACCGAATCCAGCAGCACATCGAAAAGCTTATCATTTAACTATCTCAAGGACAAAAAACCAAACACTGCATGTTCTCACACATAGGTGGGAATTGAACAATGAGAACACATGGACACACGAAGGGGAACATCACACTCTGGGGACCGTTGTGGGGTGGGGGGAGGGGGGAGGAATAGCATTAGGATATATACCTAATGCTAAATGACAAGTTAATGGGTGCAGCACACCAACATGGCACATGGACACATATGTAACAAACCTGCACATTGTGCACATGTACCCTAAAACTTAAAAGTACAATAATAAAAAAAAATTAAAAATAAAAAAATCTTATCCACAATGATCAAGTGGGTTTCATCCCTGGGATGCAAGGCTGGTTCAAGATACGCAAATCAATAAATGTAATCCAGCATATAAACAGAACCAAAGACAAAAACCACATGATTATCTCAATAGATGCAGAAAAGGCCTTTGACAAAATTCAACAACCCTTCATGCTAAAAACTCTCAATAAATTAGGTATTGATGCGATGTATCTCAAAATCATAAGAGCTATCTATGACAAACCCACAGCCAATATCACACTGAATGGGCAAAAACTGGAAGCATTCCCTTTGAAAACTGGCACAAGACAGGGAT
>NW_026653874.1:0-10633 GCF_009828535.3 Hylobates moloch | reverse complement strand
ATCCCTGTCTTGTGCCAGTTTTCAAAGGGAATGCTTCCAGTTTTTGCCCATTCAGTGTGATATTGGCTGTGGGTTTGTCATAGATAGCTCTTATGATTTTGAGATACATCGCATCAATACCTAATTTATTGAGAGTTTTTAGCATGAAGGGTTGTTGAATTTTGTCAAAGGCCTTTTCTGCATCTATTGAGATAATCATGTGGTTTTTGTCTTTGGTTCTGTTTATATGCTGGATTACATTTATTGATTTGCGTATCTTGAACCAGCCTTGCATCCCAGGGATGAAACCCACTTGATCATTGTGGATAAGATTTTTTTATTTTTAATTTTTTTTTATTATTGTACTTTTAAGTTTTAGGGTACATGTGCACAATGTGCAGGTTTGTTACATATGTGTCCATGTGCCATGTTGGTGTGCTGCACCCATTAACTTGTCATTTAGCATTAGGTATATATCCTAATGCTATTCCTCCCCCCTCCCCCCACCCCACAACGGTCCCCAGAGTGTGATGTTCCCCTTCGTGTGTCCATGTGTTCTCATTGTTCAATTCCCACCTATGTGTGAGAACATGCAGTGTTTGGTTTTTTGTCCTTGAGATAGTTAAATGATAAGCTTTTCGATGTGCTGCTGGATTCGGTTTGCCAGTATTTTATTGAGGATTTTTGCATCAATGTTCATCATGGATATTGATCTAAAATTCTCTTTTTTGGTTGTGTCTCTGCCCGGCTTTGGTATCAGGATGATGCTGGCCTCATAAAATGAGTTAGGGAGGATTCCCTCTTTTTCTATTGATTGGAATAGTTTCAGAAGGAATGGTACCAGTTCCTCCTTGTACCTCTGGTAGAATTCAGCTGTGAATCCATGTGGCCTTGGATTCTTTTTGGTTGGTAAGCTATTGATTATTGCCATAATTTCGGAGCCTGTTATTGGTCTATTCAGAGATTTAACTTCTTCCTGGTTTAGTGTTAGGAGGGTGTATTTGTCGAGGAATTTATCCATTTCTTCTAGATTTTCTAGTTTATTTGCAGAGAGGTGTTTGTAGTATTCTCTCATGGTAGTTTGTATTTCTGTGGGATCGGTGGTGATATCTCCTTTATCATTTTTTATTGCATCTATTTGATTCTTCTCTCTTTTCTTCTTTATTAGTCTTGCTAGCGGTCTATCAATTTTGTTGATCTTTTCAAAAAATGAGCTCCTGGACTCATTAATTTTTTGAAGGGTTTTTTGTGTCTCTATTTCCTTCAGTTCTGCTCTGATTTTAGTTATTTCTAGCCTTCTGCTAGCTTTTGAATGTGTTTGCTCTTGCTTTTCTAGTTCTTTTAATTGTGATGTTAGGGTGTCAATTTTGGATCTTTCCTGCTTTCTCTTGTGGGCATTTAGTGCTATAAATTTCCTTCTACACACTGCTTTGAATGTGTCCCAGAGATTCTGGTATGTTGTGTCTTTGTTCTCATTAGTTTCAAAGAAGGTCTTTATTTCTGCCTTCATTTCGTTATGTACCCAGTAGTCATTCAGGAGCAGGTTGTTCAGTTTCCATGTAGTTGAGTGGTTTTGAGTGAGTTTCTTAATCCTGAGTTCTAGTTTGATTGCACTGTGGTCTGAGAGACAGTTTGTTATAATTTCTGTTCTTTTACATTTGCTGAGGAGAGCTTTACTTCCAACTATGTGGTCAATTTTGGAATAGGTGTGGTGTGGTGCTGAACAAAATGTATATTCTGTTAATTTGGGATGGAGAGTTCTGTCTTGTTGATCTGTCTAATGTTGATAGTGGGGTGTTAAAATCTCCCATTATTATTGTGTGGGAGTTTAAGTCCCTTTGTAGGTCACTCAGGACTTGCTTTATGAATCTGGGTGCTCCTGTGTTGGGTGCATATATATTTAGGATAGTTAGCTCTTCTTGTTGAATTGATCCCTTTACCATTATGTAATGGCCTTCTTTGTCTCTTTTGATCTTTGTTGGTTTAAAGTCTATTTTATCAGAGACTAGGATTGCAACCCCTGCCTTTTTTTGTTTTCCATTTGCTTGATAGATCTTCCTCCATCCCTTTATTTTGAGTCTATGTGTGTCTCTGCACATGAGATGGGTTTCCTGAATACAGCACACTGATGGGTCCTGACTCCTTATCCAGTTTGCCAGTCTGTGTCTTTTGATTGGAGCATTTAGCCCATTTACATTTAACGTTAATATTGTTATGTGTGAATCTGATCCTGTCATTATGATGTTAGTTGGTTATTTTGCTCGTTAGTTGATGCAGTTTCTTCCTAGCCTCGATGGTCTTTACAATTTGGCATGTTTTTGCAGTGGCTGGTACCGGTTGTTCCTTTCCATGTTTAGTGCTTCCTTCAGGAGCTCTTTTAGGGCAGGCCTGGTGGTGACAAAATCACTCAGCATTTGCTTGTCTGTAAAGTATTTTATTTCTCCTTCACTTATGAAGCTTAGTTTGGCTGGATATGAAATTCTGGGTTGAAAATTCTTTTCTTTAAGAATGTTGAATATCGGCCCCCACTCTCTTCTGGCTTGCAGAGTTTCTGCCGAGAGATCAGCTGTTAGTCTGATGGGTTTCCCTTTGTGGGTAACCCGACGTTTCTCTCTGGCTGCCCTTAACATTTTTTCCTTCATTTCAACTTTGGTGAATCTGACAATTATGTGTCTTGGAGTTGCTCTTCTCGAGGAGTATCTTTGTGGCATTCTCTGTATTTCCTGAATCTGAATGTTGGCCTGTCTTGCTAGATTGGGGAAGTTCTCCTGGATAATATCTTGCAGAGTGTTTTCCAGCTTGGTTCCATTCTCTCCATCATTTTCAGTTACACCAATCAGATGTAGGTTTGGTCTTTTCACATAGTCCCATATTTCTTGGAGGCTTTGTTCATTTCTTTTTATTCTTTTTTCTCTAAACTTCCCTTCTCACTTCATTTCATTCATTTCATCTTCCATCACTGATACCCTTTCTTCCAGTTGATCCCATCGGCTGCCGAGTCTTCTGCAATCTTCGCATAGTTCTCGAGCCTTGGCTTTCAGCTCCATCAGCTCCTTTAAGCCCTTCTCTCCATTGGTTATTCTAGTTATCCATTCGTCTAATGTTTTTTCAAAGTTTTTAACTTCTTTGCTATTGTTTTGAATTTCCTCCCGTAGCTCGGAGTAGTTTGATCATCGGAAGCCTTCTTCTCTCAACTCGTCAAAGTCATTCTCCGTCCAGCTTTGTTCCATTGCTGGTGAGGAACTGCATTCCTTTGGAGGAGGAGAGGCGCTCTGCTTTTTAGAGTTTCCAGTTTTTCTGATCTGTTTTTTCCCCATCTTTATGGTTTTATCTACTTTTGGTCTTTGATGATGATGATGTACAGATGGGTTTTTGGTGTGGATGTCCTTTCTGTTTGTTAGTTTTCCTTCTACCAGACAGGACTGTCACCTGCAGGTTTGTTGGGGTTTGCTAGAGGTCCACTCCAGACCCTGTTTGGCTGGGTGTCAGCAGCGGTGGCTGCAGAACAGTGGATTTTCGTGAGACCACAAATTCAGCTGTCTGATAGTTCCTCTGGAAGTTTTGTCTCAGAGGAGTAACAGGCCGAGTGAGGTGTCAGTCTGTCCCTGCTGGGGGGTGCCTCCCAGTTAGGCTGCTTGAGGGTCAGGGATCCACTTTAGGAGGCAGTCTGTCCATTCTCAGATCTCCAGCTGCGTGCTGGGAGAACCACTACTCTCTTCAAAGCTGTCAGTCAGACAGGGACATTTAAGTCTGCAGAGGTTCCTGCTGAATTTTTGTTTGTCTGTGCCCTGCCCCCAGAGGTGGAGCCTACAGAGGCAGGCAGGCCTCCTTGAGCTGTGGTGGGCTCCACCCAGTTCGAGCTTCCTGGCTGCTTTGTTTACCTAAGCAAGCCTGGGCAATGGCAGGTGCCCCTCCCCAAGCCTCGCTGCTGCCTTGCAGTTTGATCTCAGACTGCTGTGCTAGCAATCAGGGAGACTCCGTGGGCATAGGACCCTCTGAGCCAGGTGTGGGACACAATCTCCTGGTGTGCTGTTTTCCAGGCCCGTTGGAAAAGCGCAGTATTAGGATGGGACTGACCCGATTTTCCAGGTGCCGTCTGTTACCCCTGTCTTTGACTAGGAAAGGGAACTCCCTGACCCCTTGCACTTCCCGATTGAGGCAATGCGTTGCCCTGCTTCGGCTCGCACACAGTGCCCTGCATCGACTGTCCTGCACCCACTGTTTGGCACTCCCTAGTGAGATGAACCCAGTACCTCAAACGGAAATGCAGAAATCACCGGTCTTCTGTGTCGCTCAGGCTGGGAGTGGTAGTCCGGAGCTGTTCCTATTCCGCCATCTTGGCTCCACCCCCCTGAAGAACCCTTAGTTCATGCTAATACCTAAGCTTATAAATTAGTAGAGTTTTATTTTGAAGATTATTCTACGTGAGTCACAAATTTTATCAGTTATCTTTAGTATTTGACTAATTGCATTTGTTAGGCTACTTAAGAAAGATACTGCAACATGTTTCAAGTATCTTTTAATCACCATTAAAAAAATCAAAGAGATCAAAAGCCATTAATAAGATTACAAACATAAATGACTGATCAGTGTATATAGTGAAGTAATAATCAGTTGAACTGAATACGTCTGTATCTGCATTAAAATAGATAAATTATTTTCAACTACAATGCAGAATTTCCATTATATGAACAGATTTGAAGACATGACAGCAAAATGTCACACATGCATTGCTGTTCAGTTCTATCAACCTTGTCCAATTTGTCATTCTTGTTTCAAAATAGAAAACAGGAAATACTTTATAGGTATTAGGAACCATTGCAAAGCGGATAAATTGTTTAAATCCCTTTAAGAAATTTCTCACTTTAAACTGAAAACAAACAAAACAGGCTGATTGACACAACATCGTTGAGTAAATGTAGCTTTCTTGCTTGCTTATTAACTAACCCTCCACCTATTGTCCTTCATTTCCCAAAAGGATTTGGAAAAGTTTAAATAAATGTAATTAATTAAGAACACAAAAATTAATATATTTTAAAAACATAGAATCGAAAAATAAGGATAAAATATCAAAGTCAAAATCAGTGAGCAAATAGTAATACAGAATGCACATCATTAGATTTTCTACATTTATTCAAGTTGTACTGCAAATTGACCCCAGACCCCCTCAATTACAAATGTAAATGGAAAAATATGGTGATGAATATCCCAGTTATCCAGAATTGATCATTATACATAGTATGCTTATATTAAAATATCACATATAATTCATGTTAAAAAGTAAAGTCAATTTAAAAAAATAAAGAGAAAAACACGATACTGTGAGATTTGAATTGTTAGTAATATATATTGGGCAAATATAATTAGACATAATATGTTGTCAGTACATTACGAGTTACTAAATGAATCAATGAAAAAAGTCATGTAAAATCTTTCTTGAATTACACTTTGCTCATCTATGCTTGCATATGATAAAAGATAAAAAGACAAAATGATATTCTTCCATCTATATTTCTCTTTAAGAAACTCCATTCCCAAGACCAAAGTTAGTTATAGTGTATTCATGCAGCTTTATTCAAGAAAGTTAGAAGCTATGGAATAATATATCTGCTTCCGGTCTTACAAGCTTTCAAGAGAATGTAAGAAAGTATCATTTCATCAAGGGAAAGGTTTCATGTCAAATAATGTGTAAAATGTAATAATACTCACCAGGTAATAAAAGCAATGCAGCGGAAAAAATACTTAAAGGCTACATAAAAACATTACCAGGGACATTATAGCTGTGACTGAAAATTCTTGAAGTTCTTTTGTTTAGATTATGTAATCCAAGAAAGAAGGGGAATCAAAATCCTGAGTCTGTTTGTGGCAAGTGCAATTTTCTCCATCTTTTTTCCTTCTCACTTTCGATTGATACTTTCATACTTAATTTTGTAGGCACTTAACAGCCCCAGTGAATATAGTAGATTAGAAAGAACATTTTTTAGCAGGCATAGAATCTGAGATCCAGTTTTGTCTCTGTCTCCAAGCCTTTTGCCTTCACATTTCATCTCATTCTCCCCATCTTCAAATGAAGTCAGTGACTTCTAAGTTCACACTGCAAATCTACCTTCCAATAATTATATGACTTAAGGTAAATTACTCAACCTTTCCTACAACTTAAAGAGTTTCAACCCGAAATATCTTACAGAATTTTGGTAGGACTGAATGAGCTAACATATCTGGAAAGCTTACAGGAATAGATTGTGTGCCCAACTTATTTGTTCTCTGGGTTTTGTGTTGATGCTGGTATTAAGGACACAGTTAAGGTTAAGGTTAGGATTTAGCTTAGTTATTAGTATCATCTAAGAGTTCTTTTAAACACACGGATTATGTACCCAAAACATAACATTATATGTGCCCAATACATGCTATTTCCTTTCCCTTTTCTTTTGCATTCTGCTTCTCTGTAAAGTCTCAAGCTCTAAAATGGCTGTTTATGTCAATAAACAATAGAGGAAACAAATACCTCACCAGCATTAAATACAAAATGTGATACCACTCTTTTTAATGTAAAGTTAAATTATACCTTGGCCTCATCAGACTATGAATGGCAATGTCCTTTTCTCGTCCTTCGGAAGTCCTCAGTCCCAAGATAAGTCCATGAATCTCAAGGAGATAACTTGGTCCTAGTTTCTCAGAGAAGGAAAGAAAGATACAGAAAGAAATGAAAAGAAAACTATGCACCCAATTCACCAAATTCTGTGTTTTTTGTTGTATAACTGCCACATGGCAACCCATACAGTGCTCGTTAGATGGGATTGCCCAAAGTATACACTACCTCCTCTGATCCAGCAAAAGAATCACTGATATTCGTGTTAGCATGTGTATGTATGATAGTGAAGGAGGATAGGAAGCATAAAAGGAAATCTCTCCTCTGTAGTACTATGTTCAACATTAGCTACTACATACTGTGATGTTCTATGCCTAGACTTGGCTGCTACTATCATATATATATATATAAAAAAATATATTTGTATGTATGTGTATATATATGTATGTGTGTATATATATGTGTGTATAAATATGTATGTTTGTATATATGTGTGTGTGTGTATATATATATACACTTTAATGAGTCTACTTTTGTAGACTCTTTAGTGAGTCTATTTTTTATGTGTGCAGTCATACACACTCATAGTCATTTTGCAAAGATATGGCAGAGAGTGCCAGAGCGGATGAGTTTGAGAGAATTCTAGCAGTATAAACACACTGTTCAAGGATCTTACCTTCCTTTATAACAAAGAGTCACTCTGCTGGGTTCTTTTTCTTTATTGTTTGCTTGATGAGTCTGAGTCCTATATGAATTGCCTCTGAGGTTGGAGCCCTACACCCAGTACTGCTACTAGCAGCAATATAGGGTGGTCTAGGGATGAAGGATGAATTGAAAACTTTTAATTGCTCTTCTCCCTAATATATAAACTATAAGAAGTTGTCTCATACTCATCTGATCCTTGAAGCAGGCTCTATTAGACCTGATCATAGTCTACCTAAGCATGCCCAGCAGTAGAAAATCCTCTTATCTTTACCCTTATGAATCACAAAAGAAGTTTTGTCTGACTTTGGTGTCTATTCAGAGATGGCCTATTAATATTTTCATTTTGTTATACACATAGGAAGAAATCTTTATGTATTCAAGTGGATGTTTCTATTATGATGGTCATAAAAACCTGGATCAAATGGGGGCTTGTTTCATTCCCAGTGACAGAATATAAACAAGATCCTCCCTGCCTTTGTTTTGATTCTTATCCCTCTGAATGCCTCTGGCTTTTCTGCCTCTGTCAGATTCTACTTCAGTGTTCCCATTTCAAAAATCCCTTTGGAGAAATGGAACTCTTTTGGCTCTAATGAATGTACTGAAATTGTTTTTCCAAGAATGATTAAGACATTCAGACTGTATGTGGTAGAGGTAACTGCTCCCTATACTGCCTTAGCAAGGAACAGAGCGGTTGGGAACAGCAAATACTGCAGTGTTATGTAAGGACTCATTACTCTCTTTTGCTCCTCTGCCTGCTGGCTCCCAAAGCAATAATGGGCTACAATATGCACCTATGAGAGAACCCTGATGCCATTTAAGGGTATTCCATAAGACAAGCTGCAGAAAATAAACGAAACTTAGCCTAGAAGTGGAGAGAAGAAAATAAAGATAAGGCGAGTGATACCATAAGATACAGGTGTGGGTCTCTCCACAGCAGTTGTCTCAGTGCCAAAAATTACTCCCTCAAGACTTAGTTGAATTATAAGCTGATTTATATTCCTGAATCATTTAATTTTGCTACAAAATGTCTTCCACTATTCCATCACCCCAAGCTCCTATTCATCAGTTTTTTCTCCTTTTCAAAATAGGGCAGGAGTTTAGAGAGAAAAGCCTTCTTTCTGAGACTTTGAAATGATGAAGTCCAGACATCTACTCCAGGAATATGTACTCCCATAATAAATACAAAGTACAAGGCTATATGATACAGTGTTATAGACTCAATAACAAAAGTGAGAAGTGGCTTTAAAATGCTGGAGTATTAGGAAGTCAAAACAAGACATGGAAAACAAACAAAGAACATACTTTTGAGGAAATAATGAGCTTAAATGCAGTTTCATTGAAACATCAAACTGTGTCCGGAGTTGGTTCCTGCCAATGAGTTTGTGGTCTCGCTGACATCAAGAATGAAGCCGCAGACCTTCACGGTGAGTGTTACAGCTCTTTAAGATGACACAGACCCGAAGAGTGAGTGGTAGCAAGGTTTATTGTGAAGAGTGAAAGGACAAAGCTTCCACAGAGTGGAAGGTGACCCGAGCATGTTGCTGCTGCTGCCTGGGGTGGCCAGCTTTTGTTCCCTTATTGTCCCCTCCCATGTTCCATTTCTGTCCTATCAGAGTGCTCTTTTTTCAATCCTCCCTGCGATTGGCTACTTTTAGAATCCTGCTGATTGGTATGTTTTACAGAGCGCTGATTGGTGCGTTTTACAGAGCGCTGATTAGTGCATTTTACAATTCTCTTGTAAGACAGGAAAGTTCCCCAAGTCCCCACTCAACCCAGGAAGTCCAACTGGCCTCACCTCTCAATCCCCCCTCTTAACAGCACACCTCAACTGCTGTTGGGAACTGGGCGATGACCACTCTGGCTACTTCCTGCTGGATAGGGGTGAAGAAGGGGCCCTGCAGTTGTAGTGTCTTCCAGAGAGGGACTCTCTAGGCCAGTCAAAGGACCAGTGTGTTGGTCCAGGGGTCCTCGGTAGAAGTTGTGAGTTGAGCTCATTTGGGGTTCTATTTGTAAGACCATCTGTAGGTTAATGGACTCAGTCCTGGAGGAAACAAGTTTGACAAGGAGGTTAAAAATACAGGGGCCGAAGGTGAGTCTTAGAAAGATGGCTGTCATGGGATGCACAAAGGGGAGAAGCCATGTTGCCCAACTCCAGAGGTTGGTGTAAGAGTTTCAGAGGCATTGTCTGATTTCAGAAGACTTTTCCTGTAAATGCTGGGCACCGTCTCATACTATCCCTGACTGGTTAGCGAAAAAACAACACTCTTCCCCTATGAAGGTGCAAAGTCCTCCTTTCTCAGCAATGAGGAGGGGCCTCAGTGATTTTGGAGAGTCACTGCTGCCAAAGAGTCTATTTGGGACTGTAGAGTAAGGATAGATTTTTTTAATTTTTGCACACTGTCTGAGAAATCCTTTGAGAGTGTGTGGTAGTAGGATAATGAAGTAGATAAAATGGCTATTCCGGATCCTGTAGCAGTGGTTATTCCTAACCCTATAAGTAGAGGCATTAGTTGTATGCCCCTGCCCTGACAGACTTGAGCTTTGAGGGGCACTGATAGGATCTGATTTCCTGGGGCAATGTCAATGTGGGGACTTAAGAAGACTAAGGTGCAGGTGTCTGTTCAGTTGGTGGGAAGGCAGATATAGGTTGAAGTTCCACATAAGAAGAATATGCCTTGGCTGGGTAGACAGAACTGGTTGTGTATGTTAAAAAGGTGTGTGAGTTTGTTGTTTTCATTTTACCATAATCCTAGAGTACTTGCTAAGGTAGCTCCAGTGAGCAGCTGGAAAATGGTGTTGGGAGCAAACTGAGAGGCTCTCTGTGTTTTATTTTCCTATTGGAGAAAAAAACCATCTTGTATCTACTAGGAACCATTCTGAAGAGTAATTGAAATTGGTGATGAGAAGGCATTCACTAGTGGTGGGTGTGCTGCTGTAGGGGTTCCGGGGTGAATGGTCATGCAGGGAGTATGTTTGCCATTACAAAACCCAGACTGTCAAAAATCCTCAATAAAATACTGGCAAACCAAATCCAGCAGCACATCAAAAAGCTTATCCACAATGATCAAGTGGGCTTCATCCCTGGGAAGCAAGGCTGGTTCAACATACACAAATCAATAAATGTAATCCAGCATATAAACAGAACCAAAGACAAAAACCACATGATTATCTCAATAGATGCAGAAAAGGCCTTTGACAAAGTTCAACAACCCTTCATGCTAAAAACTCGGAATAAGTTAGGTATTGATGGGACGTATCTCAAAATCATAAGAGCTATCTATGACAAACCCACAGCCAATATCATACTGAATGTGCAAAAACTGGAAGCATTCCCTTTGAAAACTGGCACAAGACAGGGAT
>NW_026653873.1:0-10635 GCF_009828535.3 Hylobates moloch | reverse complement strand
TGTACATTCTGCCTGAATCAATTCTTATGCCAGTATTTTATGAGGCATTCCAGAAAAGTGCCAGACTTTTCAAAGAGAAAAATTAAAATGATATTCTGGTTCACCGTAACTCCAAGGAGTAAGCCGGAAGAAAAACTGTGCATCAGACAAGCATGCACCAGTGTGGTGAGGGAGGACAATCCCAACTGGGGCCCAACACCCCGCTACTTAACGTTTCAAAAAATAAAATCAACTGCGTATAAAATCATATTTATACCTAGAAGGTCTAGTGCGACAACACAAAGAAAGTAATTATAAGAAAGGAACTCGGCTGGGCAAGGTGGCTCACGCCTGTAATCCCAGCACTTTGGGAGGACAAGGCAGACGAATCACTTGAGCCCTGGAGTTGGAGACCAGCCTGGGCAACATGGCAAAACCTGGTCTCTATAAAAAAGTACAAAAAAAAAAAAAAAAAACAATTAGCTGGGTATGGTGGCATGCACCTGTAATCCCAGCTATTCAGGAGGTTGAGGTGGGAGGATCGCTTGAGCCCAAGAGGTCGAGACTACAGTAAGCCATGATCATTCAACTGCACTCCAGCCTTGGCGACAGAGCAACACCCTATCTCAAAAAAAAAAAAAAAAGAAAAAGAAAAAGAAAAAAGTGGCGGGGGCGGGGCTGATACTTACTAACAAGACCTCTGGACTGCAAATCCAACACAGACATTAATATGTCATTTCCTCTTGGCTTCCAATTGTATTTAACATGGTCAAACAATGCATATATTATAAGGAGAAACATAACCCCCTAAACCTCTGCAGGATAAACGAACACATTATTTTCTAAAAGAACGCAGCAACCCAGTCTGTCCTATCATCACACCACGAGCTCAGAAAGAAAATCTGACACACGCAGCAGAAAGTGCAAAACGTTATTTACTAACCTGGTGCCCCTGTGAAAGTAGTTGCTCCATATCACCTTAAAGAAAGAATCCTTACCATGAAACCAATCTCCAAAGCAGCTGATAGCCAAGAGGTGGCAAAATTGACTACCCTGAGAATCCAAATAAACAGGCAAAGCCTTCCTGTTCCCAAGCCCAGTTTTGGCTGACTCCCTCAAGGCAACTTAAGTCATAGCCAAGCCCACAAAGCACTTTAGCCTATAAGCTTTAGTAATGAACTTGAAACCACTCCCCATATGTTAAATAGACACTGGACTGCTGTGAGAAATAAAACCCACATACAGAATGAGCTTACAGCTTCAGGCTGCACTTTTGTACTTGCTGCCCAAGAAAACCATAACACAAACTTAAACAAAGAGAACTCTCACTCCCTTCTCTCCCCTCAGACACTGCATTAAAGTGACTGATTTATTTTAAACAAGGGGATACAGTCTGCCCTCCATTAGGGCCATGAAATGACTTTTATATTGTCCAAGTTGTGTGGCAGTTATGGAACAGATAGCACTGTAATTTCACATTGCATAAGAGGGACATATGAAGTTATCGTTTGTGAGAATCAAATGTAGATAATATTACTATTTTCAGATAACACTGAATAAGCTTAAAAACCTCATCAAATCCAATGATTAACGTAAGTTCAATAGGAAATTTTGTCAAAGAACCTTCTAACTTCTAATTCTCACTTAGTGTCTATAAACCTTAAAAACATTCTTATAATTCAGTTTCACCACCTACATTTAGAATAGATGTATAAGCTAAGATATGTCTTTTAATGTATATCTTTAAGCTGCATTTTAAAATGGAACTTAATACCATTCACTAAGATTTCAAAGTAAGAAATTTATGTTTCATTCTAGAAAAATGTAGTCAGTCAATTCCTTAAAGCAGTTAGATCTTAAAACAGAGTCAGTAATGTTCTAGCATATTGCTTAAGAAAGAATAAGAATCTATGCTCAGCTTTTTAACACAATGTGTTCACAGTATACATATTTTCCCCTAGTTTTCAACTCCAAGAACAGTTTTAATTCTAATGGCTTTTTGCCATATTTGTATTTTGTTTAAATGAGACTTATTTTAACATAATGACCAAGGTTTTTTAACTTTAATTATTGTTTCTCCTAAACCATAAGATTGGACCAAATATGCCAGGCAAAGCTTGATTCACCTGTTGCCAAACTGATTTACATGAATTACTGGTAAAATTCAAGTTACTCGAAACCTATGAACTATAAGCCATTAGCTCAACAAATTCAGCCATGAAAATCCTGGAGACTATTTTAGATCTAACATACACCTTGCCCGCCTCCTCTACCCACTCCCAGGTCAGGGCTCAACAGGATCTCATGGGGTCACTTTAGAATGAGGGGGCAAGACAATTTCTTTTCTCTGGGAGAAAAGAAAACAAGCCTCAAGACGTGTGGCTGATGACTTGAAAAGGAGCTAGTACCCCACCTGCTGGCAAAACCAAGCGAAGGCTGGACGAGCTGAACAAACCTCAGGGGAAATGTTATTACTTTGATGTTGGAAGAAAAACAGGGAAGGATCAGCTATGCGAGCACATTAATGTCACATTCAATATGTCGTTAAATATGATTAAATTTTTCCCCACAATAGTGATACATTTCTAGAGGATATAAAAATGCTCATGCAAAAAAAGTAGATTCAAAACCATCTATTTTACATGGATCTGGTTTGCAAACATATATGATGATTTGCATGCCCAAGGAAATCCTCTGATAAATAATATTGATCTCTCCTCTGCAGAAAGAGCTTCAAAAAATACTCCTGGGAGACCAACACAATCTTTGAAATGGAAGAAATATGAATAAATCCCCAACTCAGCTAGATAAACTACTGGTGGGGCTGTGTCTCCATCAGTCTGTATGTCTGTATTCCCAGAATTTCTCTTATCTTTCAGTAAAAATTTATTTCCTTTTGCCACATATAAATTAATTCTTCTAAAATGAATATCTGATATTAACCTTAATGAAGATGAAGAAAAGTTAAGTCGTAGGCACCAAATTACACTACATTCTTTAATAAAACCCCACAATAATAAGAGTATAGCAGGATATGACTTTTAAATGAGCCCAAGCTGTACTACTAAAACTAAAATGAGGCCAGGTGCAGTGGCTCATGTAAGCCCAGCACTTTGGGAGGCCAAGGCGGGTGGATCACGAGTCAGGAGCTCCAGATCAGCCTGACCAACATGGTGAAACCCCGTCTAAACTCCGTCTCTACTAAAAATACAAAAATTAGCCGGGCGTAGTGGTGCACACCTATAATCCCAGCTACTCAGGAGGCTGAGGCAGGAGAATCACTTGAACCCGGGAGGCGGAGCTTGCAGTGAGCTGAGATCGTGCCATTGCACTCCAGCCTGGGCAACAGAGCAAGACTCCATCTCAAAAAACAAAAAACAAAACAAAACAAACTAACTAAAATGAATAAGGATAGCTATTATTTAAGCTCTTACAACGAGCCAAGCTTGGTTCTAAAGTGCTTTATAAGTACCAACTCATTTAAACCTTACCACGCTATTATTATACCAGTTTTACAGATGAGAAAACTGAGGCGTCCAAAGGCTAGTAAGTACACTGCCAAGACCACACAGTTAGAGACAGAGCTGGGATTAGAACCCAGGTCGGTGCTCCTAGCCATGTACTTTAATAACTCCTTCTTCCTGAGTGCGTACCACTTAAACCCTGCCATGCCCTGGTCAAATGCAAGGGCGGGGGAGACAGTGGATAAGGCCTGCACTGTGAACAGTCCTCATAAAGGCTTTCCAGAGAAGTGGCCACAGAACTGAGACCTGGAGGCGACATGCAAGGGAAAGGGTCCCCACGCAGAGGGCACTCACTCAGTCTGCCAAAGCAAAGGGGTAAATAGGGTGGGGGACATTGGAGGGACTGCCTGCAGGGACCTTAGTAAGGCTGCGGGACCGGCAGAAGAAAACGCTGTGAGGAAGGCAGAGTCCTCTTATGTCACATCATGGAGCGAAGAGGCATCACCAAGGGATGCTAAACCGGAAAGTGTCCAGATATGCATGTTGAAAAGGTAAGTAGAGGAATGAGGCCTTGTTGGGTGAGTAGAAATTTAGACATTCCAGGTAAAGGCAAGCACAGGCCAGTGCTGTAAAACATACAAGTTTATACTTTCATAAACTGTATCAAGGAGGCTTGTGCAGTAACCCCCGCAGCAGCATGCGCACTGGCTCCCTTGTCAGGCCAGCTCAAGGCTGGAGCCACGTGATGCTTGCTGATGCCATTCACAGAGTTAGGGACAAGAAGGAAGGGCAGGGTGGTAGGAGGAGGGTGGGGAGATGCTCAAGCCAAGGAGTTCACTGAGGGAGGCTGGGTTTGAGGTCCTCTGAGCCATTCAGGGAGGACATCCAGCAGGCCCCAGGAGAGGCAGGCCAGGTGCTCCAGTCCTCTGCCTAGACAGCAGAGGTGCACATTTAGGAGTCACTGATACTGAAGGAGCAGCTGCAGCTAGGGGACAGTGGGACACAGAGTTCGACCCTGGAAAATGTACAGCATAAGAAGAAAGGGTGAAATTTAAGGCAAGGCTAAGGGTGTCAGGCAGAATTCGGGCTGTTGATAAAAAGTTTTTTAATTTTTACTAACTTCTAACTAAAATTATCATTTCCTTCTGTAACTTGTCATCAAAGATATTTTCTTAGACATCAAAGATATTTTCATATCACATTAGTTATTGCAATATCTCAAAGTATCATTTCCACTCATCACTATTTCAAAATTACAGTAGTTATTAGACCTGCCACTAGATACTGGTAAGTAATGCATTTTAATAAAGGACATGTATTACAATATGACATATTTACTTCTTTGCATATTGATAACTTTATGTCAGTATAATTGGTTTCCTTTGTAATCCTATGCATTTTAATTTTATGTGTTTAATTTTACAGAATAAACATTCTGTAGAGTGATTCATTAGCTTAATTAGGATGTCAAAGAGGTCCCCATGGCACAAGTAAAGAACATCTGATTTAAAAGGGGAAAGAGCCTAGTGCAGTGGCTCACGTCTGTAATCCCAGCACTTTGGGAGGCCGAGAGGGACGGATCACCCGGGTCAGGGGTTCAAGACCAGCCTGGCCGACATGGTGAAACCCCGTCTCTACTAAAAATACAAAAATTAGCTGGGCGTGGTGGCACACATCTGTAATCCCAGCTACTCAGGAGGCTGAGGTGGGACAATTGCTTGAACCCAGGAGGCAGACGTTGCCGTGAGCAGAGACCGTGCCACTGCACTCCAGCCTGAACGACAGAGAGATACTCCATCTCAAAATAAATAAAGAAAGAAATTATTTAATTAAAATAAAAGGAGAAAGAGAAAGCCACAGGAAAACACTTAAAAATAGCATTGGGAAAAGGGGGACCCTAGTATGAGATGGAGTCAGCTTTCAAAGCTAAGATGTAAACCCAGGACTTCTGACTTCGTGTTCTTTCTACCACCACGTGACTCCACACCCTAAAACAATAAAAACAGTAACCCCTTCATTTGTGTAAACAAAGTGCTTTCACATGTATTAGCTAGTTAGTTCATCACATCGATTCAGAGTAGGAAAAGGCAGGAACCCAAACCTGCCTTGAACCTCAGCACACGCTGCCATCTAAGAAGACACTCCTTCCTGGGCCTCAGCACTGCGCCAGTGCTGCAGCGGACCACAGTACCTGTCACCCCACTCTATGGAGCTGTAGTCATGGGCACAGAAGAGTAAGATGAAGAGCCCCTCCCTCATACCACACTAGCAAGAGGTGGGCACAGTGGGTGCCCACCCAAATGATGAGTTGCACTTCTCTCCAGGCTTCTATTTGCAGGTAAGGCTAAGAATTTAATTTGTTTCCTTGCTCAAAGCTCTTTTATTTAGTTCTGATTGGTGATCCAGAGTGAATTACAAGATTTGCAATATTTCAGCTCTTTAATATGCCATTGGCTCTAACCAAGACAGAAGACTTTACTTAAGCAATTGGTTTGAAATTAGATGGACGAGCTGAAATAATGGGCTCTCTGTTCCTTCCTCTCTGTGCCCACCAACTGGCATTCATTATTTAATCTGTGACGTGTGTTGCCAGGGCTGCGGTAATGACAACGGCGCCTATTGTGTCCACATCCCTTCCCTATTCTGTAACATCTGTCATGGCTCCTGTCTATATTTCATTTTATTTTGTTTTATTTTGCTTCTTTTACTTTTACAAGGTTATTCTTAATTACTACAAAGTGCTCTGAAATCTATTCTAACCCTGCAAAGCGTAATGTCATTTTGTAACTTGGCAATAACAAAAAACTGAAGGCGCGTGTGATGGCACCCTTTTAAATTACTGTAATTTTACATAAAACTGTATAATTTCAAACAAATTTTATCTCAAGGTTAACTAGACAACCTCTCTTTGTAAATAACCTGATCAGTTCACAGATGACTTTGGCCCCTTCTCATATAATACATGACTTCCTTTTACACAATAATGAGAATGTGGGTTTATATAACTAACCTGACACAATACAGTAACTTCTGCTTAAAAAAAAAAAGCTGAACATTTCTTAATATGCAGTTAAAATGTAAATTACTGTTCATGGATGGATCTTTAATTTCCAAGTTTCTCTATTATTTTCTTTCTTTTTTAAATAAGGAGCCAGAGTGAAAATTGTTACTTGCCTTCTAATCAGTCACCTAAAAACTAGAGTGAAAACTTCTGTGTGTAAAAAGAGTTCAAAATTGGTTTCTACGTCCCAGGAACCGAAGAGCTGGTCTTCCTACTGCTGTCTTTCTCTGGACACGGCACACCCATCCGCTGTAGGAAAGGCAGAGGTTTTGCTTAGAGCTGCCCGCAGTGTAAGGGAAAAGGGGACTCAACCTGGCAGGAACAAGCCCTTGATAATTTACCTTCTTTCCTAATTGCCCAGAGGCATTTCCTTCCTTGCTTACCCAATCTAAGGAAGGGTTTCCTGTTGCCCTAGCAGTTGCTTTAACCTGAAGCCATTTGCTCTAGTTCCTACCCTGGTTTTTGTGTTGCTCTCAATCTGCGTTCTCACAAGACCTCACTTTCCAGCCAAATTGGTTTATTCCATTTTTCAAATAACCTAATTCTTCCTTCCTTTTGAGTTTGTGCCACTGTACCAACTGCGGCAATGCCCTTCCCCCTCCTCGACAGTAAAGGAGTCAAATCCTCCCCAGCATTTCAAGGGGCAGCCCAAACTCATGTGCCCTACAAAGCATTTTCAGGTCACCGTGCTTTAAAAAAAAAAAACAAAATTGCTCAACAACTACAGCAATCATCAGCAGCAGCAGCAAATCCATTAGGCAACAAATTATGCCTTGCGACTTTCTATTTTATCTGGATGGGTTATTTAAATAGCGATGGCATTTAACTTTTCATGTACTTATAACTACTTCCTCCAACTTAGTAACTAATTACTGATTACTATTACAAGTTATACCTCTGAAATCGGCCATTGTAAAAAGCATATAGCAAAAATTCCACCTTACATTGCATTCATATATGTATTTGTTGCTTATAAGATATTTAAATTATTTATGTTACTTCATGATAATTACAAAATAATAGCCAACACTATTGCCATAATATCTTACTAGACTCAGTATCTTATTTGACATTCACATCTGCCATATGAATTAGATACAATTACTTTCCCCATTTTTCAGGTGATGAAAATGGAGCCAGAAAGCTTAAATTTCCCAAGGTCAGGCATTCAACACATACGTAGTGAGCACCTACTATGCGACAGGCATTGTTTTCAGCATTAGTGATGAAAGCAGAAAACTTCTATCTTCAGGGAGTTTATATTCTATTAGGGAAGACAGACTATCAAAAATTAAAACAAATATATATAAAGCCAGATAATACTAAGTGTTGTTAAGAAAACCAAACCAGAGTAAGGGACTGGAGAGAGATGGCATAAGTGGTGAGGTAGCACACTCCTTAGATAAGGTGGTCAGAAGAGGCCTCTCTGGGGAGATGACACTTGAGCAGAGACCTGAATGAAGTGAGGTGACAGGCTCTGTAATCATCTGGGAAAAGGTTCCAGGCAGAAGAAACGGAAACTGCAAAGGCCCAGAGGCCAGTACGAACTTAGTGTGGTCAAGAACAACAAAAAGGCCAGTGTAGTCAGTGCTGTGAAAGAAAAGGCAAGAGTAGAGGGCGTAGTGAGAGAAAAAACTGGGGAGTCTGTTTACGTACGGCTTTGTAAACCATCGCATAGTTTCATTTGTGTTTTTCCTTAAATATAATGAAAAGGCCCTGAAAGGTTTTAATCAAGAAAGGGAAACACTGTGCCATTTGAAAAGATTATGCAAGTTGGGTAGGTAAAGAAAAGACTAAAAGGGGCTGGGCACGGTGGCTCACACCTGTAATCCCAGCACTTTGGGAGGCCGAGGTGGGTGGATCACTTGAGGTCAGGAGTTCAGGACCAGCCTGGCCAACATGGTGAAGCCCCCTTGTCTACTTAAAATACAAAAATTAGCTAGGTGTGGTGGCGGGCACCTGTAATCCCAGCTACTCAGGAGGCTGAGGCAGGAGAATCGCTTGAACCCAGGAGGCAGAAGTTGCAGTGAGCCGAGATCGTGCCGAGATCGTGCCACTGCACTCCAGCCTGGGGAACAGAGCAAGACTCTGTCTCAATGAAAAATAAAAATAAAAAAAGAATAGACTGAGAGAAGGCAGACTACTTAGGAGAATACTGCAGCAGTCCAGGTGGGACATGAGGAGAAGTAGTCAGATCTAGGACCTACCATGAAGATAGGGACAAGAAGATTTTCTGATGTGGGGTGTGATGCAGAGTGTAAAAGAAAGAGGTGTCAAGGAAGACTCTAAGACTCATATGAGTAACGGGGAGAAAAGTCTAATTATTCAGCTGGGGAATATTGTGGGTGATGGGGTCTGGGGAGAAGCAGTAAGTTTTAGGGGCAAATCAGGAGTGCCATTTTGGGTAGGTTAAGTTTGAGAGACCTTTTAGATACCCAAATGAAGAGAAGTAGGAAGTTGGATACCTAAGTTTGAGGCTTGGATACATAAGTCTGAGATTCAGGCCTGGGGTTTGGATACGTAAGTCTAAGATTCAGGACTGGGATTTGTATAGATAAGTCTGAGATTCAGGACTGGGGTTTGGATATGTAAGTCTGAGATTCAGGACTGGGATTTGGATAGTGGTAGTTAGCTTTAAGTAACACATTTTCACCATAGACTGACTGAGGATGAATAAAGGAGGGATGTCTGAGGACTGACACTCAGGACTCTCCAACGTTTAAATACCAGGAAGAAGAGATGGGTCCAGTAAAGGGGGCCAAAAAAAAAAAATTGCCAGAGGGGTAGTAGGAAACCCAGGAGAGTGTGGTGAGAAAGACAGAAGCCAGGTGAAAAGAGTGCATCAATGATAGAGAGATCAATTATGTCAAAGGAGCTGAGAGATGGAGAAAGAGGAAGATTGAGAACTGACCACTGGATACAGAAACATGGAGGTCACTGATGTCCTAAAGAGTGGGCTCAGGAGAAATTTACGCAAAAGCCTAAAAAGCGGCCTCAAATGAGAATGTGACTACAGGGCATTGCTGAGAGAAATTAAAGACCTAAATAAGTGGATATACCGTGTTCATGGATTAAAAGACCAAATATTGTTAAATTTTCTGTTCTCCACAAACTGATCTATAGATCCAACACAATACCAATGATAATCTCATCAAGCTTTTTTGTACAAATTGATAATCTCATTCTAAAACGTGTATAGAAATTCAAAGGATTTAGAATATCCAGAGCAACCATAAAAAAAATAAAACTAAAGTTGGAGGACTTAATACTACCTGACTTCAAGACATCGTAGTAAGTCTATAGTAACCAGGACAGTGTGATACTAGTACAGGATCAACAAATAGAACAATGAGACAGGATAGAGAGCTCAGAAATAGATGCACACTTATATGGTCACTCGATTTTCGTGAAGGTAAGAGAAAAATCCAACAGAAAAAAAAAGACTTATTAACAAATGATGGTAAAAAAAAAAAACTAAATATCTATATAGCAAAAATAAATAAATCTCAACCATGACCTCACACCACACTCAAAAATTGAGATGGATCATAGACATAAATGTAAAAACTAAAATTATAAAGCTTTTAGATATGGCTTAGAAAGTAATCAACATAAAAAGAAAAAAAAAACAGACTTAGCCAAAGTTCAAAATTTCTGTTCATCTAAAGGCATCATTTAAAAAAGAAATAAGAAAGCCACAGCCTGGGATAAAATATGTGCAAATCATATGTCTGACAAAGAACTAATATTTTAAAATACATAATGAATGCCTACAATTCGATAAAAGTGAGCCAAAGATTTGACTGGACATCCACAAAGGAAGACAAACTCGTGATCAATAAGCATATGAAAAAGTGCTCCATGTTAATATTCACCAGGGAAATTTAAGAAAAACGCAATGAGGTGCTGCTACATCCCCACCAGAACGAGTAAACATTAAAAAGGCCATCAAACCCAAATGCTGGCAAGGATGCAGAGACAGCACAACTCTCATTCACCATGGGTCACAGTGTAAAACTACAACCAGCTTAGAAAAAAGTCTAGCCGTTGTTTATAAAACTAAATATGCACCTATTCTATGACCCAGTCATTTCATTCCAAAGTATTTATCCAAGAGAAAAGAAAACACAG
>NW_026653872.1:0-10648 GCF_009828535.3 Hylobates moloch | reverse complement strand
CCTCTACACACTGCTTTGAATGTGTCCCAGAGATTCTGGTATGTTGTGTCTTTGTTCTCGTTGGTTTCAAAGAACATCTTTATTTCTGCCTTCATTTCGTTATGTACCCAGAAGTCATTCAGGAGCAGGTTGTTCAGTTTCCATGTAGTTGAGCGGTTTTGAGTGAGTTTCTTAATCCTGAGTTCTAGTTTGATTGCACTGTGGTCTGAGAGACAGTTTGTTATAATTTCTGTTCTTTTACATTTGCTGAGGAGAGCTTTACTTCCAACTATGTGGTCAATTTTGGAATAGGTGTGGTGTGGTGGTGAAAAAAATGTATATTCTGTTGATTTGGGGTGGAGAGTTCTGTAGATGTCTATTAGGTCCACTTTGTGCAGAGTTGAGTTCAATTCCTGGATATCCTTGTTAACTTTCTGTCTCGTTGATCTGTCTAATGTTGACAGTGGGGTGTTAAAATGTCCGATTATTATTGTGTGGGAGTTTAATTCCCTTTGTAGGTCACTGAGGACTTGCTTTATGAATCTGGGTGCTCCTGTGTTGGGTGCATATATATTTAGGATAGTTAGCTCTTCTTGTTGAATTGATCCCTTTACCATTATGTAATGCCCTTCTTTGTCTCTTTTGACCTTTGTTGCTTTAAAGTCTATTTTATCAGAGACTAGGATTGCAACCCCTGCCTTTTTTTGTTTTCCATTTGCTTGGTAGATCTTCCTCCATCCCTTTATTTTGAGTCTATGTGTGTGTCTGCACGTGAGATGGGTTTCCTGAATACAGCACACTGATGGGTCTTGACTCTTTATCCAGTTTGCTAGTCTGTGTCTTTTAATTGGAGCATTTAGCCCATCTACATTTAAAGTTAATATTGTTATATGTGAATTTGATCCTGTCATTATGATGTTTGTTGGTTATTTTGCTCGTTAGTTGATGCAGTTTCTTCCTAGCCTTGATGGTCTTTACAATTTGGCATGTTTTAGCAGTGGCTGGTACCAGTTGTTCCTTTCCATGTTTAGTGCTTCCTTCAGGAGCTCTTTTAGGGCAGGCCTGCTGGTGACACAATCACTCAGCATTTGCTTGTGTGTAAAGTATTTTATTTCTCCTTCACTTTGAAGCTTAGTTTGGCTGGATATGAAATTGTGGGTTGAAAATTCTTTTCTTTAAGAATGTTGAATATTGGCCCCCACTCTCTTCTGGCTTGTAGAGTTTCTGCTGAGAGATCAGCTGTTAGTCTGATGAGCTTCCCTTTGTGGGTAACCCGACCTTTCTCTCTGGCTGCCCTTAACATTTTTTCCTTCATTTCAACTTTGGTGAATCTGACAATTACGTGTCTTGGAGTTGCTCTTCTTGAGGAGTATCTTTGTGGCGTTCTCTGTATTTCCTGAATCTGAATGTTGGCCTGCCTTGCTAGATTGGGGAAGTTCTCCTGGATAATAACTTGCAGAGTGTTTTCCAACTTGGTTCCATTCTCCCCGTCATTTTCAGGTACACCAATCAGACGTAGGTTTGGTCTTTTCACATAGTCCCATATTTCTTGGAGGCTTTGTTCGTTTCTTTTTATTCTTTTTTCTCTAAACTTCCCTTCTCGCTTCATTTCATTCCTTTCATCTTCCATCACTGATACCCTTTCTTCCAGTTGATCGCCATCGGCTACCGAGGCTTCTGCAATCTTCGCGTAATTCTCGAAACTTGGCTTTCAGCTCCATCAGCTCCTTTAAGCCCTTCTCTTCATTGGTTATTCTAGTTATCCATTTGTCTAATTTTTTTTCAAAGTTTTTAACTTCTTTGCCATTGTTTTGAATTTCCTCCCATAGCTCGGAGTAGTTTGATCATCTGAAGCCTTCTTCTCTCAACTCATCAAAGTCATTCTCCATCCAGCTTTGTTCCATTGCTGGTGAGGAACTGCGTTCCTTTGGAGGAGGAGAGGTGCTCTGCTTTTTAGAGTTTCCAGTTTTTCTGCTCTGTTTTTTCCCCATCTTTGTGGTTTTATCTACTTTTGGTCTTTGATGATGGTGATGTACAGATGGGTTTTTGGTGTGGATGTCCTTTCTGTTTGTTAGTTTTCCTTGTAACAGAGAGGACCCTCAGCTGCAGGTCTGTTGGAGTTTACTAGAGGTCCACTCCAGACCCTGTTTGTCTGGGTCTCAGCAGCAGTGGCTGCAGAACAGCGAATTTTCGTGAGACCACAAATTGAGCTGTCTGATTGTTCCTCTGGAAGTTTTGTCTCAGAGGAGTACCTGGCCGAGTGAGTTGTCAGTCTGTCCCTACTGGAGGGTGCCTCCCAGTTAGACTCCTCGGGGTCTAGGGTCAGGGACCCACTTTAGGAGGCAGTCTGCCCATTCTCCGATCTCCAGCTGTGTGCTGGGAGAACCACTACTGTCTTCAAAGCTGTCAGACAGGGACATTTAAGTCTGCAGAGGTTCCTGCGGTTTTTTTTTGTCTGTGCCCTGCCCCCAGAGGTGGAGACTACAGAGGCAGGCAGGCCTCCTTGAGCTGTGGTGGGCTCCACCCAGTTGGAGCTTCCTGGCTGCTTTGTTTACCTAAGCAAGCCTGGGCAATGGCGGGCGCCCCTCCCCCAGCCTGGCTGCCACCTTGCAGTTTGATCTCAGACTGCTGTGCTAGCAATCAGTAAGACTCCGTGGGCATAGGACCCTCTGAGCCAGGTGTGGGACACAATCTCCTGGTGTGCCGTTTTCCAAGCCCGTTGGAAAAGCGCAGTATTAGGGTGAATCTGACCTGATTTTCCATGTGCCGTCTGTTACCCCTTTCTTTGACTAGGAACGGGAACTCCCTGACCCCTTGCGCTTCCTGAGTGAGGCAATGCCTTGCCCTGCTTCGGCTCGCACACAGTGCGCTGCACCAACTGTCCTGCACACACTGTTTGGCACTCCCTAGTGAGATGAACCCGGTACCTCGAACAGAAATGCAGAAATCACCCGTCTTCTGTGTCGCTCACGCTAGAAGCTGTAGACCGGAGCTGTTCCTATTCGGCCATCTTGGTTCCACCCCCCCAGTCTCTGATTGTTTCTTTGCAATATTCTTATTTTCTGCATGTAGTTGCTCCAAATATGATTATTAGTGTTCCTTTAAGCTGTCTTCCATCTTCTAAGAGGCTGTGTCTCTTTGTGAAATATGTCTGTGTCCTACGTGGTCAGCTGAACTGCTTGCTTTTATTGTTCTTTGTGTTTCTTCATATGCCTCACCAACGTGCAGCAACGTCAGTGAAACAGTTGCAACAAAAAAAGAATTGCCAGTTTGGAAGGTAACAGATGATGGACTGTTTTCATTTGTCATCATGAACATCTCTTAGATGCTTATTGATTCTTTGTATTTCTCCTTTTGCCAGGGAATGGGTCATTAGATAAAACACAAAAATGAAACTGGAAAGGGATAGCTAAGAAAGAATTCTCTGGCATCACTGAATCCTCATTAAATGCTGCACGTCTTTCCCTGCTACCTAAGTCTGAATCTCCTGGTGCTCTGCCTTCTCCCTTCCCCTCAGTGATAAGAAACAGATCCCCAGGATGAGCTACTCCACTCATCCAAGAAGGGAGATGAATTAGTCAAGACCAAACAGGAAAGAACCACTTCTATGAGGCTTCAGAAAATACTCAGCTAATGAGAAGAGAGACTTTTTGGCAGCTGCCCTCCTTTGTCTTCTCTGCTCTCTTGCCATGACATCAGGCATGTCTACCTTTTTCATTAGATTGCTGCAAATGAAGAGAATTCACAAAGGTGCAGAGGCTCCTCTTTGGAAGTTATGCGGTAAGCTCTTTAGAAATGCAGGCACAGGCTGAATCAGAGAAAAGAGCCCTCATTATTTGGGCATGCTTGCAAGATTTGAACCCTTGTGCATGGATTGGGGTCAGAGCAAATGGACCACGACAGCAGATACAGATTAACCCCCTGTGTTGTGGAGATTCTTCTGCTAGAGGAGTTTCCTGCACCTCCCATAACACAGTACCACCAACTGGGTGATACTTTGCTTAAAACAACAGCAATTTATTCTCTCGTTCTGGAGACCAGAAGCTGAAATCAAGGTGTCAGCTGGCCACCTTCCCTCAAAAGCCTCTAATGGAGAATTCCTTCTTGCTTCTGGGGATTGCTGGTCATTCTGGGCTGGTGGCTGCCTCTCTCCAGCCTCTGCCTCCATCTTCACAATCTGTCTTTCTTCTGCATGTGTCAGTGGCTTCAGATGGTGATGATAGAAGGATGCCAATCATTGAATTTAGGGCTCTCTTGACTCCAGAATGACTTCATCTTAACTAATTCACTTGCAAACACTTGTTTTGAAATAAGGTCATATTCTGAGGTTTGGGCGACATGAATTTTAGGGAACTCTATTCAACTCAGTATGTGTGCCAAGAATGACTTCTTTTCCTACCACCAAAAATTCAGAGCATCACCTCCCCTTTCTGTTCTCTTTATTGTTGCAAAATTCCCATGTATGGTTGATTGCATTTTGCAAAGATGGCTGCACTACTATATCTCCCATCCCACCTGCTCTAATGCTGTGACAGGGTGGGCTTATGGAGTCCATGTCTCCTGCCTTGAACTTGGGTGGACCTTTAGACTAACAGAACACAATGGTTACTGATGATGAATGACTTCCGAGACTAGGTCATAGTTATGGTTTCTGCCTTATGCACATGTTCTTGTTCTCTCTCTCTTCTCTCTCTTTCTTTCTCTCTCTCCCCTTTCTCCCTCTCTGTCTTTCTCTCCTTGTGCTTTGGCACCTGAACTGCCATATAAGAAGTCCAGTCCAGCTACCTTGACATCACCATGCTGGAGAAACCTCTTGGATAAACCACATGCAGAGACATGTTCAAATCTTCCAAGCCTCATGATCAAGAAGCTTCAAGACGTTCCTAGCACCAGCCCCCATCCAACTGGACCTACATGGAGGGTCTGACCCAGAACCAACCAGCTGAGCCACTCCTGAATGACCAACCTATGGAAACCAGAAGAGGTGATAAATGATGATTGTGTTTTAAAGAATGAAGCTTTGGGGTGGGTTGTCATATAGAAAATGGATAGCTAATTCGTTGCCATTTCAGGAAAATGGAGAATCTGCAAGGAGTCTTCTCTTGCAAATCCCGAAGGCCACTTGCCTGCTGAGTTGGTTGAACTTCTTCATTATTAGCTGATTCTGGGCCCCAAAAGAGGAGCTTCTCCAAGACACAAAGAACTTCTCCCTACATGGTTCTCCCTGCCCCTCAACCAAACCTCTCCCATGTGCTGGCGCTCCAGGAAGTGGAGACAAGAAGTGACAAGAAAGAGTGGCTTCTCTCCTCTACAAATGGGAAAGGCATGGAGAGGAGCCTTTGTGGCTCAGCCTTCTACAAGCCTTGCTCCTAGAGCAGGCAGCTGAGGGTGGAGCCTAAGATGAAACAGTGGTTTTTCCAGAGTCTCTCAAGGCTAGACCCTGACCAGCCTGCAAGTCACCTGCTCCACCAACCGTGGCTCTCAGGAAAGCTCAGGGAGACCACGCAGTCTTCTCAGGGCGTACCTCCCCTCCTTCCTCTTCTCACCCTGCCCAGGCCCTACAGATGGGCTATGCCTCATCCTCAAAGGGCCTCCCAGGAAGCAGAGGGGAGGGAGCAGGGAGCATGATGAGGGAAGAACAGAATTCATCATCACGAGGCTTTATCAAGGTCACAGCTATGGCAAGGGAAGCTCAACTCTGCAAGGCTTACCTCCCAAGTTTCCAGAATGCATCTCCAAATCGTCCAGCTGAAGACTGGAAGACTGGAGCCCTTACCCAGGGCTCTAACCCCCTTTTGGCTGCAGGGCTTCTGGGGCAGCCAGGCCCCCACTACAGATTGCACTGGTCCTTGTGATAAGTGGCCTCCTAACTCAGAGAAGTCTCTTGGAAGGAAGAGGAGAGGCAGGGAGCACTGGAGCTGCACAGAGTCAAGGCTGGATGAGCCTGTGCTGTGCAGAGCTGCCCTGCAGCTGCAGCTGCTACCAAAGGCAGGTGAGGGCCCCTGATGCTAGAAGCACCCACCATGTTCCATGAGCACACTTTCACCAGCTCCTGATGTTGTATGGTTTGGTGGTCTAACTCCATGGTTTAACTTCACTGTCAAACATGTAGGGGAAGAAAAGATTTGTATTTTTCTCTACCTTCTTAGATTCATTGGCTAGAGCTCTGCAAATTAGACCAACAAAACAGATTAACCAGAGAAAAACAAACAGGAAGTTTATTGATGTGTGTGTCCTGCATACACACGGGAGAACTCTGATGCGTAACTCAAAGGGATGCTCAGAGCTTGGGCTGATGTTGCATCTGCAGTGAACTGAGTGTGTGTCCCTCCCAAATTCATATGTTGAAATCCTAATCCCTAGAGGGATGGCATTAGGAAATGGGGTCTTTGGAAGGTGATTAGATCACAAAAGTAGAGCCCTCATGAATGGAATTAGTGCCTGTACAAACGGCATCCCCAAAGCTCCCTCTTTGCTCTGTGCCATATGAAGACAGAGTGAGGAGATGGCCGTTGTGAACTTGGAGGAGATCCCTCACCAGAAACTGACGTCATTGACACTCTAGTCTCGGATTTCTAGCTCCTAGGACTGTGAGAAATAAATTTCTGTTGTTTATAAGTCGCCCTGAGAGGGCTAGGACAGCGTCTTAACGAAGAACGACAATTTTGTAGAGAAGTGATAAAACACAGGAAAGAACTTTGAGCTTCTGGGGCAGCAAGTTGTGGGCAGGTAAAGTATGAGACAAACAAAAGGACAGCGAGGCTTGTAGGTTTGCTGTGTGGATCTCTTTGATGTCATCGCTGGGCCGATGAGGATTGGAGTTGTGTCTGGTGACAGAGAATCATCCTGCCCTTCTTGTAGAAAGCGAGTTCATGGAGATTTGTCCTGTGTCTGCTTCTAGATTGCTTTTAGCTCAAAATAATTCCCACGTCAGAGTGGCGTATTTGGGGGTGGCGCACTCTGAACTCCTACTGCCTTCAAATACCATCGGACACTTGAGATGTGATGTGGCAAGTCTGAATGGAGATGTGCCCTCAGTATTCTGCACACTGAATTTTGAAGCCTTGGTGAAAAAATACAGACTATCTCATTGAAAAATTTTGGTATTGATAGGTGGGTGCAGTGGCTCACACTTGTAATCCCAGCACTTTGTGAGGCCGAGGCAGGTGGATCATGAGGTTAGGAGTTCAAGACCAGCCTGGCCAAGATGGTGAAACCCTATTTCTACTAAAAATACAAAAATTAGCTGGGCATGGTGGCAGGCCCCTGTAGTCCCAGTTATTGGGAGGCTGAGGCAGGAGCATTGCTTGAACCTGGGAGTTGCAGGTTGCAGTGAGCCAAAATTGCACCAGTGCATTCCAGCCTGGGTGACAGAGCGAGACTCTGTCTCAAAAAAAATTTTTTTTGTTATTGATTATATGTAGGAAGGATAATAGTTTAGGTAAAGAGTATTAAATAAAATGTTATTAAAATACATTTCACCCCTTTTTCACTTTTTAAAATTTTTTATTTATTTTTTGCTATCAGAATCTTTTTTTATTTTTATTTTATTATTATCATACTTTAAGTTTTAGGGTACATGTGCACAATGTGCAGGTTTGTTATATGTGTATGCATGTGCCATGTTGGTGTGCTGCACCCATTAACTCGTCATTTAGCATTAGGTATATCTCCTAAGGCTATCCCTCCCCCCTCCCCCCACCCCACAACAGTCCCCAGAGTGTGATGTTCCCCTTCCTGTGTCCATGTGTTCTCATTGTTCAATTCCTACCTATGAGCGAGAACATGTGGTGTTTGGTTTTTTTGTCCTTGCAATAGTTTACTGAAAATGATGGTTTCCAGTGTCATCCCTGTCCCTACAAAGGACATGAACTCATCATTTTTTATGGCTGCCTAGTATTCCATGGTGTACATGTGCCACATTTTCTTAATCCAGTCTATCGTTGTTGGACATTTGGGTTGGTTCCAAGTCTTTGCTATTGTGAATAGTGCCACAGTAAACATACGTGTGCATGTGTCTTTATAGCAGCATGATTTATAGTTCTTTGGGTATATACCCAGTAATGGGATGGCTGGGTCAAATGGTATTACTAGTTCTAGATCCCTGAGGAATCGCCACATTGACTTCCAGGATGGTTGAACTGGTTTACAGTCCCACCAACAGTGTAAAAGTGTTCCTATTTCTCCACATCCTCTCCAGCACCTGTTGTTTCCTGACTTTTTAATGATGGCCATTCTAACTGGTGTGAGATGGTATCTCATTGTGGTTTTGATTTGCATTTCTCTCATGGCCAGTGATGATGAGCATTTTTGCATGTGTGTTTTGGCTGCATAAATGTCTTCTTTTGAGAAGTGTCTGTTCATGTCCTTCGCCCACTTTTTGATGGGGTTGTTTGTTTTTTTCTTGTAAATTTGTTTGAGTTCATTGTAGATTCTGGATATTAGCCCTTTGTCAGATGAGTAGGTTGCAAAAATTTTCTCCCATTCTGTAGGTTGCCTGTTCACTCTGAAGGTAGTTTCTTTTGCTGTGCAGAAGCTCTTTAGTTTAATTAGATCCCATTTGTCAATTTTGGCCTTTATTGCCATTGCTTTTGGTGTTTTAGACATGAAGTCCTTGCCCATGCCTATATCCTGAATGGTAATGCCTAGGTTTTCTTCTAGGGTTTTTATGGTTTTAGGTCTAACATTTAAGTCTTTAATCCATCTTGAATTAATTTTTGTATAAGGTGTAAGGAAGGGATCCAGTTTCAGCTTTCTACATATGGCTAGCCAGTTTTCCCAGCACCATTTATTAAATAGGGAATCCTTTCCCCATTTCTTGTTTTTGTCAGGTTTGTCAAAGATCAGATGGTTGTAGATATGCGGCATTATTTCTGAGGGCTCTGTTCTGTTCCATTGATCTATATCTCTGTTTTGGTACCAGTACCATGCTGTTTTAGTTACTGCAGCCTTGTAGTATAGTTTGAAGTCAGGTAGCATGATGCCTCCAGCTTTGTTCTTTTGTCTTAGGATTGACTTGGCAATGCGGGCTCTTTTTGGTTCCATATGAACTTTAAAGTAGTTTTTTCCAATTCTCTGAAGAAAGCCATTGGTAGCTTGATGGGGATGGCATTGAATCTATAAGTTACCTTGGGCAGTATGGCCATTTCCATGATGTTGATTCTTCCAACCCATGAGCATGGAATGTTCTTCCATTTGTTTGTATCCTCTTTTATTTCATTGAGAAGTGGTTTGTAGTTCTCCTTGAAGAGGTCCTGCACATCCCTTGTAAGTTGGATTCCTAGGTATTTTATTCTCTTTGAAGCAATTGTGAATGGGAATTCACTCATGATTTAGCTCTCTGTTTGTCTGTTATTGGTGTATAAGAATGCTTGTGATTTTTGTATACTGATTTTGTATCCTGAGACTTTGCTGAAGTTGCTTATCAGCTTAAGGAGATTTTGGGCTGAGACAGTGGGGTTTTCTAGATATATGATCATGTCATCTGCAAACAGGGACAATTTGACTTCCTCTTTTCCTAATTGAATACCCTTTATTTCCTTCTCCTGCCTGATTGCCCTGGCCAGAAATTCCAACACTATGTTGAATAAGAGTAGTGAGAGAGGGCATCCCTGTCTTATGCCAGTTTTCAAAGGGAATGCTTCCAGTTTTAACCCATTCAGTATGATATTGGCTGTGGGTTTGTCATAGGTAGCTCTCATTATTTTGAGATATGTCCCATCAATACCTAATTTATTGAGAGTTTTTAGCATGAAGTGTTGTTGAATTTTGTCAAAGGCCTTTTCTGCATCTATTGAGATAATCATGTGGTTTTTGTCTTTGGTTCTGTTTATATGCTGGATTACTTTTATTGATTTGTGGATGTTGATCCAGCCTTGCATCCCAGGGATGAAGCCCACTTGATCATGGTGGATAAGCTTTTTGATGTGCTGCTGGATTCGGTTTGCCAGTATTTTATTGAGGATTTTTGCATCAATGTTCATCAAGGATATTGGTCTAAAATTCTCCTTTTTGGTTGTGTGTCTGCCCACCTTTGGTATCAGGATGATGCTGGCCTCATAAAATGTGTTAGGGAGGATTCCCTCTTTTTCTATTGATTGGAATAGTTTCAGAAGGAATGGTACCAGTTCCTCCTTGTACCTCTGGTAGAATTCAGCTGTGAATCCATCTGGTCCTGGACTCTTTTTGGTTGGTAAGCTATTGATTATTGCCACAATTTCAGAGCCTGTTATTGGTCTATTCAGAGATTCAACTTATTCCTGGTTTAGTCATGGGAGTGTGTATGTGTTGAGGAATTTATCCATTTCTTCTAGATTTTCTAGTTTATTTGCATAGGGGTGTTTGTAGTGTTCTCTGATGGTAGTTTGTATTTCTGTGGGATCGGTGGTGTTATCCCCTTTATCATTTTTTATTGCATCTATTTGATTCTTCTCTCTTTTCTTCTTTATTAGTCTTGCTAGTGGTCTATCAATTTTGTTGATCTTTTCAAAAAACCAGCTCCTGGATTCATTAATTTTTTGAAGGGTTTTTTGTGTCTCTATTTCCTTCAGTTCTGCTCTGATTTTAGTTATTTCTAGCCTTCTGCTAGCTTTTGAATGTGTTTGCTCTTGCTTTTCTAGTTCTTTTAATTGTGATGTTAGGGTGTCAATTTTGGATCTTTCCTGCTTTC
>NW_026653871.1:0-10648 GCF_009828535.3 Hylobates moloch | reverse complement strand
CCTCTACACACTGCTTTGAATGTGTCCCAGAGATTCTGGTATGTTGTGTCTTTGTTCTCGTTGGTTTCAAAGAACATCTTTATTTCTGCCTTCATTTCGTTATGTACCCAGAAGTCATTCAGGAGCAGGTTGTTCAGTTTCCATGTAGTTGAGCGGTTTTGAGTGAGTTTCTTAATCCTGAGTTCTAGTTTGATTGCACTGTGGTCTGAGAGACAGTTTGTTATAATTTCTGTTCTTTTACATTTGCTGAGGAGAGCTTTACTTCCAACTATGTGGTCAATTTTGGAATAGGTGTGGTGTGGTGGTGAAAAAAATGTATATTCTGTTGATTTGGGGTGGAGAGTTCTGTAGATGTCTATTAGGTCCACTTTGTGCAGAGTTGAGTTCAATTCCTGGATATCCTTGTTAACTTTCTGTCTCGTTGATCTGTCTAATGTTGACAGTGGGGTGTTAAAATGTCCGATTATTATTGTGTGGGAGTTTAATTCCCTTTGTAGGTCACTGAGGACTTGCTTTATGAATCTGGGTGCTCCTGTGTTGGGTGCATATATATTTAGGATAGTTAGCTCTTCTTGTTGAATTGATCCCTTTACCATTATGTAATGCCCTTCTTTGTCTCTTTTGACCTTTGTTGCTTTAAAGTCTATTTTATCAGAGACTAGGATTGCAACCCCTGCCTTTTTTTGTTTTCCATTTGCTTGGTAGATCTTCCTCCATCCCTTTATTTTGAGTCTATGTGTGTGTCTGCACGTGAGATGGGTTTCCTGAATACAGCACACTGATGGGTCTTGACTCTTTATCCAGTTTGCTAGTCTGTGTCTTTTAATTGGAGCATTTAGCCCATCTACATTTAAAGTTAATATTGTTATATGTGAATTTGATCCTGTCATTATGATGTTTGTTGGTTATTTTGCTCGTTAGTTGATGCAGTTTCTTCCTAGCCTTGATGGTCTTTACAATTTGGCATGTTTTAGCAGTGGCTGGTACCAGTTGTTCCTTTCCATGTTTAGTGCTTCCTTCAGGAGCTCTTTTAGGGCAGGCCTGCTGGTGACACAATCACTCAGCATTTGCTTGTGTGTAAAGTATTTTATTTCTCCTTCACTTTGAAGCTTAGTTTGGCTGGATATGAAATTGTGGGTTGAAAATTCTTTTCTTTAAGAATGTTGAATATTGGCCCCCACTCTCTTCTGGCTTGTAGAGTTTCTGCTGAGAGATCAGCTGTTAGTCTGATGAGCTTCCCTTTGTGGGTAACCCGACCTTTCTCTCTGGCTGCCCTTAACATTTTTTCCTTCATTTCAACTTTGGTGAATCTGACAATTACGTGTCTTGGAGTTGCTCTTCTTGAGGAGTATCTTTGTGGCGTTCTCTGTATTTCCTGAATCTGAATGTTGGCCTGCCTTGCTAGATTGGGGAAGTTCTCCTGGATAATAACTTGCAGAGTGTTTTCCAACTTGGTTCCATTCTCCCCGTCATTTTCAGGTACACCAATCAGACGTAGGTTTGGTCTTTTCACATAGTCCCATATTTCTTGGAGGCTTTGTTCGTTTCTTTTTATTCTTTTTTCTCTAAACTTCCCTTCTCGCTTCATTTCATTCCTTTCATCTTCCATCACTGATACCCTTTCTTCCAGTTGATCGCCATCGGCTACCGAGGCTTCTGCAATCTTCGCGTAATTCTCGAAACTTGGCTTTCAGCTCCATCAGCTCCTTTAAGCCCTTCTCTTCATTGGTTATTCTAGTTATCCATTTGTCTAATTTTTTTTCAAAGTTTTTAACTTCTTTGCCATTGTTTTGAATTTCCTCCCATAGCTCGGAGTAGTTTGATCATCTGAAGCCTTCTTCTCTCAACTCATCAAAGTCATTCTCCATCCAGCTTTGTTCCATTGCTGGTGAGGAACTGCGTTCCTTTGGAGGAGGAGAGGTGCTCTGCTTTTTAGAGTTTCCAGTTTTTCTGCTCTGTTTTTTCCCCATCTTTGTGGTTTTATCTACTTTTGGTCTTTGATGATGGTGATGTACAGATGGGTTTTTGGTGTGGATGTCCTTTCTGTTTGTTAGTTTTCCTTGTAACAGAGAGGACCCTCAGCTGCAGGTCTGTTGGAGTTTACTAGAGGTCCACTCCAGACCCTGTTTGTCTGGGTCTCAGCAGCAGTGGCTGCAGAACAGCGAATTTTCGTGAGACCACAAATTGAGCTGTCTGATTGTTCCTCTGGAAGTTTTGTCTCAGAGGAGTACCTGGCCGAGTGAGTTGTCAGTCTGTCCCTACTGGAGGGTGCCTCCCAGTTAGACTCCTCGGGGTCTAGGGTCAGGGACCCACTTTAGGAGGCAGTCTGCCCATTCTCCGATCTCCAGCTGTGTGCTGGGAGAACCACTACTGTCTTCAAAGCTGTCAGACAGGGACATTTAAGTCTGCAGAGGTTCCTGCGGTTTTTTTTTTGTCTGTGCCCTGCCCCCAGAGGTGGAGCCTACAGAGGCAGGCAGGCCTCCTTGAGCTGTGGTGGGCTCCACCCAGTTGGAGCTTCCTGGCTGCTTTGTTTACCTAAGCAAGCCTGGGCAATGGCGGGCGCCCCTCCCCCAGCCTGGCTGCCACCTTGCAGTTTGATCTCAGACTGCTGTGCTAGCAATCAGTAAGACTCCGTGGGCATAGGACCCTCTGAGCCAGGTGTGGGACACAATCTCCTGGTGTGCCGTTTTCCAAGCCCGTTGGAAAAGCGCAGTATTAGGGTGAATCTGACCTGATTTTCCATGTGCCGTCTGTTACCCCTTTCTTTGACTAGGAACGGGAACTCCCTGACCCCTTGCGCTTCCTGAGTGAGGCAATGCCTTGCCCTGCTTCGGCTCGCACACAGTGCGCTGCACCAACTGTCCTGCACACACTGTTTGGCACTCCCTAGTGAGATGAACCCGGTACCTCGAACAGAAATGCAGAAATCACCCGTCTTCTGTGTCGCTCACGCTAGAAGCTGTAGACCGGAGCTGTTCCTATTCGGCCATCTTGGTTCCACCCCCCCAGTCTCTGATTGTTTCTTTGCAATATTCTTATTTTCTGCATGTAGTTGCTCCAAATATGATTATTAGTGTTCCTTTAAGCTGTCTTCCATCTTCTAAGAGGCTGTGTCTCTTTGTGAAATATGTCTGTGTCCTACGTGGTCAGCTGAACTGCTTGCTTTTATTGTTCTTTGTGTTTCTTCATATGCCTCACCAACGTGCAGCAACGTCAGTGAAACAGTTGCAACAAAAAAAGAATTGCCAGTTTGGAAGGTAACAGATGATGGACTGTTTTCATTTGTCATCATGAACATCTCTTAGATGCTTATTGATTCTTTGTATTTCTCCTTTTGCCAGGGAATGGGTCATTAGATAAAACACAAAAATGAAACTGGAAAGGGATAGCTAAGAAAGAATTCTCTGGCATCACTGAATCCTCATTAAATGCTGCACGTCTTTCCCTGCTACCTAAGTCTGAATCTCCTGGTGCTCTGCCTTCTCCCTTCCCCTCAGTGATAAGAAACAGATCCCCAGGATGAGCTACTCCACTCATCCAAGAAGGGAGATGAATTAGTCAAGACCAAACAGGAAAGAACCACTTCTATGAGGCTTCAGAAAATACTCAGCTAATGAGAAGAGAGACTTTTTGGCAGCTGCCCTCCTTTGTCTTCTCTGCTCTCTTGCCATGACATCAGGCATGTCTACCTTTTTCATTAGATTGCTGCAAATGAAGAGAATTCACAAAGGTGCAGAGGCTCCTCTTTGGAAGTTATGCGGTAAGCTCTTTAGAAATGCAGGCACAGGCTGAATCAGAGAAAAGAGCCCTCATTATTTGGGCATGCTTGCAAGATTTGAACCCTTGTGCATGGATTGGGGTCAGAGCAAATGGACCACGACAGCAGATACAGATTAACCCCCTGTGTTGTGGAGATTCTTCTGCTAGAGGAGTTTCCTGCACCTCCCATAACACAGTACCACCAACTGGGTGATACTTTGCTTAAAACAACAGCAATTTATTCTCTCGTTCTGGAGACCAGAAGCTGAAATCAAGGTGTCAGCTGGCCACCTTCCCTCAAAAGCCTCTAATGGAGAATTCCTTCTTGCTTCTGGGGATTGCTGGTCATTCTGGGCTGGTGGCTGCCTCTCTCCAGCCTCTGCCTCCATCTTCACAATCTGTCTTTCTTCTGCATGTGTCAGTGGCTTCAGATGGTGATGATAGAAGGATGCCAATCATTGAATTTAGGGCTCTCTTGACTCCAGAATGACTTCATCTTAACTAATTCACTTGCAAACACTTGTTTTGAAATAAGGTCATATTCTGAGGTTTGGGCGACATGAATTTTAGGGAACTCTATTCAACTCAGTATGTGTGCCAAGAATGACTTCTTTTCCTACCACCAAAAATTCAGAGCATCACCTCCCCTTTCTGTTCTCTTTATTGTTGCAAAATTCCCATGTATGGTTGATTGCATTTTGCAAAGATGGCTGCACTACTATATCTCCCATCCCACCTGCTCTAATGCTGTGACAGGGTGGGCTTATGGAGTCCATGTCTCCTGCCTTGAACTTGGGTGGACCTTTAGACTAACAGAACACAATGGTTACTGATGATGAATGACTTCCGAGACTAGGTCATAGTTATGGTTTCTGCCTTATGCACATGTTCTTGTTCTCTCTCTCTTCTCTCTCTTTCTTTCTCTCTCTCCCCTTTCTCCCTCTCTGTCTTTCTCTCCTTGTGCTTTGGCACCTGAACTGCCATATAAGAAGTCCAGTCCAGCTACCTTGACATCACCATGCTGGAGAAACCTCTTGGATAAACCACATGCAGAGACATGTTCAAATCTTCCAAGCCTCATGATCAAGAAGCTTCAAGACGTTCCTAGCACCAGCCCCCATCCAACTGGACCTACATGGAGGGTCTGACCCAGAACCAACCAGCTGAGCCACTCCTGAATGACCAACCTATGGAAACCAGAAGAGGTGATAAATGATGATTGTGTTTTAAAGAATGAAGCTTTGGGGTGGGTTGTCATATAGAAAATGGATAGCTAATTCGTTGCCATTTCAGGAAAATGGAGAATCTGCAAGGAGTCTTCTCTTGCAAATCCCGAAGGCCACTTGCCTGCTGAGTTGGTTGAACTTCTTCATTATTAGCTGATTCTGGGCCCCAAAAGAGGAGCTTCTCCAAGACACAAAGAACTTCTCCCTACATGGTTCTCCCTGCCCCTCAACCAAACCTCTCCCATGTGCTGGCGCTCCAGGAAGTGGAGACAAGAAGTGACAAGAAAGAGTGGCTTCTCTCCTCTACAAATGGGAAAGGCATGGAGAGGAGCCTTTGTGGCTCAGCCTTCTACAAGCCTTGCTCCTAGAGCAGGCAGCTGAGGGTGGAGCCTAAGATGAAACAGTGGTTTTTCCAGAGTCTCTCAAGGCTAGACCCTGACCAGCCTGCAAGTCACCTGCTCCACCAACCGTGGCTCTCAGGAAAGCTCAGGGAGACCACGCAGTCTTCTCAGGGCGTACCTCCCCTCCTTCCTCTTCTCACCCTGCCCAGGCCCTACAGATGGGCTATGCCTCATCCTCAAAGGGCCTCCCAGGAAGCAGAGGGGAGGGAGCAGGGAGCATGATGAGGGAAGAACAGAATTCATCATCACGAGGCTTTATCAAGGTCACAGCTATGGCAAGGGAAGCTCAACTCTGCAAGGCTTACCTCCCAAGTTTCCAGAATGCATCTCCAAATCGTCCAGCTGAAGACTGGAAGACTGGAGCCCTTACCCAGGGCTCTAACCCCCTTTTGGCTGCAGGGCTTCTGGGGCAGCCAGGCCCCCACTACAGATTGCACTGGTCCTTGTGATAAGTGGCCTCCTAACTCAGAGAAGTCTCTTGGAAGGAAGAGGAGAGGCAGGGAGCACTGGAGCTGCACAGAGTCAAGGCTGGATGAGCCTGTGCTGTGCAGAGCTGCCCTGCAGCTGCAGCTGCTACCAAAGGCAGGTGAGGGCCCCTGATGCTAGAAGCACCCACCATGTTCCATGAGCACACTTTCACCAGCTCCTGATGTTGTATGGTTTGGTGGTCTAACTCCATGGTTTAACTTCACTGTCAAACATGTAGGGGAAGAAAAGATTTGTATTTTTCTCTACCTTCTTAGATTCATTGGCTAGAGCTCTGCAAATTAGACCAACAAAACAGATTAACCAGAGAAAAACAAACAGGAAGTTTATTGATGTGTGTGTCCTGCATACACACGGGAGAACTCTGATGCGTAACTCAAAGGGATGCTCAGAGCTTGGGCTGATGTTGCATCTGCAGTGAACTGAGTGTGTGTCCCTCCCAAATTCATATGTTGAAATCCTAATCCCTAGAGGGATGGCATTAGGAAATGGGGTCTTTGGAAGGTGATTAGATCACAAAAGTAGAGCCCTCATGAATGGAATTAGTGCCTGTACAAACGGCATCCCCAAAGCTCCCTCTTTGCTCTGTGCCATATGAAGACAGAGTGAGGAGATGGCCGTTGTGAACTTGGAGGAGATCCCTCACCAGAAACTGACGTCATTGACACTCTAGTCTCGGATTTCTAGCTCCTAGGACTGTGAGAAATAAATTTCTGTTGTTTATAAGTCGCCCTGAGAGGGCTAGGACAGCGTCTTAACGAAGAACGACAATTTTGTAGAGAAGTGATAAAACACAGGAAAGAACTTTGAGCTTCTGGGGCAGCAAGTTGTGGGCAGGTAAAGTATGAGACAAACAAAAGGACAGCGAGGCTTGTAGGTTTGCTGTGTGGATCTCTTTGATGTCATCGCTGGGCCGATGAGGATTGGAGTTGTGTCTGGTGACAGAGAATCATCCTGCCCTTCTTGTAGAAAGCGAGTTCATGGAGATTTGTCCTGTGTCTGCTTCTAGATTGCTTTTAGCTCAAAATAATTCCCACGTCAGAGTGGCGTATTTGGGGGTGGCGCACTCTGAACTCCTACTGCCTTCAAATACCATCGGACACTTGAGATGTGATGTGGCAAGTCTGAATGGAGATGTGCCCTCAGTATTCTGCACACTGAATTTTGAAGCCTTGGTGAAAAAATACAGACTATCTCATTGAAAAATTTTGGTATTGATAGGTGGGTGCAGTGGCTCACACTTGTAATCCCAGCACTTTGTGAGGCCGAGGCAGGTGGATCATGAGGTTAGGAGTTCAAGACCAGCCTGGCCAAGATGGTGAAACCCTATTTCTACTAAAAATACAAAAATTAGCTGGGCATGGTGGCAGGCCCCTGTAGTCCCAGTTATTGGGAGGCTGAGGCAGGAGCATTGCTTGAACCTGGGAGTTGCAGGTTGCAGTGAGCCAAAATTGCACCAGTGCATTCCAGCCTGGGTGACAGAGCGAGACTCTGTCTCAAAAAAAATTTTTTTTGTTATTGATTATATGTAGGAAGGATAATAGTTTAGGTAAAGAGTATTAAATAAAATGTTATTAAAATACATTTCACCCCTTTTTCACTTTTTAAAATTTTTTATTTATTTTTTGCTATCAGAATCTTTTTTTATTTTTATTTTATTATTATCATACTTTAAGTTTTAGGGTACATGTGCACAATGTGCAGGTTTGTTATATGTGTATGCATGTGCCATGTTGGTGTGCTGCACCCATTAACTCGTCATTTAGCATTAGGTATATCTCCTAAGGCTATCCCTCCCCCCTCCCCCCACCCCACAACAGTCCCCAGAGTGTGATGTTCCCCTTCCTGTGTCCATGTGTTCTCATTGTTCAATTCCTACCTATGAGCGAGAACATGTGGTGTTTGGTTTTTTTGTCCTTGCAATAGTTTACTGAAAATGATGGTTTCCAGTGTCATCCCTGTCCCTACAAAGGACATGAACTCATCATTTTTTATGGCTGCCTAGTATTCCATGGTGTACATGTGCCACATTTTCTTAATCCAGTCTATCGTTGTTGGACATTTGGGTTGGTTCCAAGTCTTTGCTATTGTGAATAGTGCCACAGTAAACATACGTGTGCATGTGTCTTTATAGCAGCATGATTTATAGTTCTTTGGGTATATACCCAGTAATGGGATGGCTGGGTCAAATGGTATTACTAGTTCTAGATCCCTGAGGAATCGCCACATTGACTTCCAGGATGGTTGAACTGGTTTACAGTCCCACCAACAGTGTAAAAGTGTTCCTATTTCTCCACATCCTCTCCAGCACCTGTTGTTTCCTGACTTTTTAATGATGGCCATTCTAACTGGTGTGAGATGGTATCTCATTGTGGTTTTGATTTGCATTTCTCTCATGGCCAGTGATGATGAGCATTTTTGCATGTGTGTTTTGGCTGCATAAATGTCTTCTTTTGAGAAGTGTCTGTTCATGTCCTTCGCCCACATTTTGATGGGGTTATTTGTTTTTTTCTTGTAAATTTGTTTGAGTTCATTGTAGATTCTGGATATTAGCCCTTTGTCAGATGAGTAGGTTGCAAAAATTTTCTCCCATTCTGTAGGTTGCCTGTTCACTCTGAAGGTAGTTTCTTTTGCTGTGCAGAAGCTCTTTAGTTTAATTAGATCCCATTTGTCAATTTTGGCCTTTATTGCCATTGCTTTTGGTGTTTTAGACATGAAGTCCTTGCCCATGCCTATATCCTGAATGGTAATGCCTAGGTTTTCTTCTAGGGTTTTTATGGTTTTAGGTCTAACATTTAAGTCTTTAATCCATCTTGAATTAATTTTTGTATAAGGTGTAAGGAAGGGATCCAGTTTCAGCTTTCTACATATGGCTAGCCAGTTTTCTCAGCACCATTTATTAAATAGGGAATCCTTTCCCTATTGCTTGTTTTTGTCAGGTTTGTCAAAGATCAGATGGTTGTAGATATGCGGCATTATTTCTGAGGGCTCTGTTCTGTTCCATTGATCTATATCTCTGTTTTGGTACCAGTACCATGCTGTTTTAGTTACTGCAGCCTTGTAGTATAGTTTGAAGTCAGGTAGCATGATGCCTCCAGCTTTGTTCTTTTGTCTTAGGATTGACTTGGCAATGCGGGCTCTTTTTGGTTCCATATGAACTTTAAAGTAGTTTTTTCCAATTCTCTGAAGAAAGCCATTGGTAGCTTGATGGGGATGGCATTGAATCTATAAGTTACCTTGGGCAGTATGGCCATTTCCATGATGTTGATTCTTCCAACCCATGAGCATGGAATGTTCTTCCATTTGTTTGTATCCTCTTTTATTTCATTGAGAAGTGGTTTGTAGTTCTCCTTGAAGAGGTCCTGCACATCCCTTGTAAGTTGGATTCCTAGGTATTTTATTCTCTTTGAAGCAATTGTGAATGGGAATTCACTCATGATTTAGCTCTCTGTTTGTCTGTTATTGGTGTATAAGAATGCTTGTGATTTTTGTATACTGATTTTGTATCCTGAGACTTTGCTGAAGTTGCTTATCAGCTTAAGGAGATTTTGGGCTGAGACAGTGGGGTTTTCTAGATATATGATCATGTCATCTGCAAACAGGGACAATTTGACTTCCTCTTTTCCTAATTGAATACCCTTTATTTCCTTCTCCTGCCTGATTGCCCTGGCCAGAAATTCCAACACTATGTTGAATAAGAGTAGTGAGAGAGGGCATCCCTGTCTTATGCCAGTTTTCAAAGGGAATGCTTCCAGTTTTAACCCATTCAGTATGATATTGGCTGTGGGTTTGTCATAGGTAGCTCTCATTATTTTGAGATATGTCCCATCAATACCTAATTTATTGAGAGTTTTTAGCATGAAGTGTTGTTGAATTTTGTCAAAGGCCTTTTCTGCATCTATTGAGATAATCATGTGGTTTTTGTCTTTGGTTCTGTTTATATGCTGGATTACTTTTATTGATTTGTGGATGTTGATCCAGCCTTGCATCCCAGGGATGAAGCCCACTTGATCATGGTGGATAAGCTTTTTGATGTGCTGCTGGATTCGGTTTGCCAGTATTTTATTGAGGATTTTTGCATCAATGTTCATCAAGGATATTGGTCTAAAATTCTCCTTTTTGGTTGTGTGTCTGCCCACCTTTGGTATCAGGATGATGCTGGCCTCATAAAATGTGTTAGGGAGGATTCCCTCTTTTTCTATTGATTGGAATAGTTTCAGAAGGAATGGTACCAGTTCCTCCTTGTACCTCTGGTAGAATTCAGCTGTGAATCCATCTGGTCCTGGACTCTTTTTGGTTGGTAAGCTATTGATTATTGCCACAATTTCAGAGCCTGTTATTGGTCTATTCAGAGATTCAACTTATTCCTGGTTTAGTCATGGGAGTGTGTATGTGTTGAGGAATTTATCCATTTCTTCTAGATTTTCTAGTTTATTTGCATAGGGGTGTTTGTAGTGTTCTCTGATGGTAGTTTGTATTTCTGTGGGATCGGTGGTGTTATCCCCTTTATCATTTTTTATTGCATCTATTTGATTCTTCTCTCTTTTCTTCTTTATTAGTCTTGCTAGTGGTCTATCAATTTTGCTGATCTTTTAAAAAAACCAGCTCCTGGATTCATTAATTTTTTGAAGGTTTTTTGTGTCTCTATTTCCTTCAGTTCTGCTCTGATTTTAGTTATTTCTTGCCTTTTGCTAGCTTTTGAATGTGTTTGCTCTTGCTTTTCTAGTTCTTTTAATTGTGATGTTAGGGTGTCAATTTTGGATCTTTCCTGCTTTC
>NW_026653870.1:0-10656 GCF_009828535.3 Hylobates moloch | reverse complement strand
GGGGGGAGGGGGGAGGGACAGCATTAGGAGATATACCTAATGCTAAATGACGAGTTAATGGGTGCAGCAAAACAACATGGCACATGGATACGTATGTAACAAACCTGCACATTGTGCACATGTACCCTAAAACCTAAAGTATAATAATAATAATAATGATAATAATAATAAAAGAATTTTCTGCCTTCTAGAGACCTGAAACTCATGATATTTTATGATGTGCTACTTTTAACAGCAATTAGAAACCAAAACCAGTTTGGGGGCCAAAAATTATCAGTATTTAGAGTATGAAACTCAAAGACCACGTTCACCAAAGTAAGTTTTGTCCACCAGAGAATGTTATTTGAGGAGAGAGGCAAAAATGAAGATTTGGGACAGAACATGTTATATTAGTGATGAAGAAGGCAAAATGTGGGAAGTGAAAGATTTCTTTTACTCTGTGGAAGAGATCTTATAGTTATATATATATATATATCATTGTCAACATATCTAATAATATATTTAACCTCTGTGTGAAAAAGAAATTATTTTTCTCCCATAGAATCAAGAGTGTGGAGAACTCATTGAAAACTTTTTAATTATGTTGGGTGAGAGTGAAGCATCACCACCTTGGTGTCTGTTCCTAACTCGCCTCAGGCACCAAAGCACAGGATGAAATTTGAAAGTAATAAACTTAACAGTTCTAAATACTTGGCATTGACAGCAGTCAATACATATAATAAGTTTACTTTTCTGTAGGAAGCCCAGCATACATTTAAGCTGATGATGGAAGGGGAATTCCCTTTCCCTGTTCACTGATATAATATCTGACCCTATCAACCTGGTATCTCCTGATTTTCAATGTCATAAAGCCTTTAGATGTAAAGGTGGGAGGACTTAGAAAATCAAACAACCTATCCCACCTCCATGAACTGAAGTAAATAACACAATTTAATTTGTATTTGTTAGTTAGTGGTTCAACTCAATTCAACAAGCCTTCTAGACAGATAGACATATATATAGATGTGTGTGTGTGTGTGTACAAAATTTCTGTCTTCTTTCTGTCCATTCATCAATCCATCCATCTATCCATCCCAGACAATGAGCTAGGCACTGAAGAGCCAAGAAACAAACAAAAAAACTGGTATCTGTCCTTATCCCTTTGTCCCCTTCCTCACATTTTGCATGTAGTTTCAGGAATAAGAGGGAGAGTAAATTCTGAATGGAAACACAAATATTTTACACAAAGTGTTTCACAGCATTCTATTTCCTGTTTTAAGAGCCACTGTTTAAAGTTCAGGTGAAAGAACAAAAAGGACTCGATTCGCTTTCAAACTTCATGATGTTCCACCCCTCAAAACCTTTAGCTCATGCTTTTAATTGTGCCTAGAATAATCTTCTATGAACCACTTATTTGCCTGGCTAACAGTTATTCACGTCCCAAGATTCTGTCCACCCTGAGTCCCTCTCCTGTGCTGCGATGGTCCTCTCTTATAGCACATTTCACCTAATATTAGAATCATTATTTAAGTGTTCTTTCTCTACCTATAGATCAAGGCAAGGACCTTGTCTGACTTGATTTTATGTCTCCTGTGCTTCTCTCAACACTTGGCACATAATAGGTGCCCAATATATATTTCCTGTTTGGAACAAGCTTACTGGCAAGTTGGAGATGAAGACATGCAAACATGAGAATGTCATCAGAATTTTCTGCCTGTTCTTCTGTTTTATATACATGTGCCCTCTTTCCTTATCTGGATTTAAAAGTGCTTGAGTGGCAGAGCCTACACATAATATTTGATGTACTCAATTTCTTCCTTCTGTGTCTCTTGCCAGTATCTAGAAAGACACTAAAAAAATCTGTGGGCCGCATTTTTTAAATTAGCCCACCTGGTTGTAAATGTTTTCTTTTCCCAATCGTATCCAAAGTTGAGTAGTTTTATTGCCTTAAAGCAAATACCTTTCATTGTATAACGAAACAGACTGTTCAAGGCTCTTTCTCACTCAGTGGTCCAAGCCTTTATTCATACTCAGTTTTGAATTTCAACAGGTTCCCAGAAACAACTGCCAATGTTCCCTCCTGGGATATAGCAATCCTTCAGTGCAGTTTGAAACTGCCAACGTGTGCATGGAGCAGGCTCTTTAGTGTTGAAAAAGTTAGAAATAGAAATGCAATGAGCTGAGTTCAATCAACATTTCTAACTTTTATGTATAATAATGAGTTCATAAGAACTCATATAGTTCCTTTGGCTGCAGGTGGTTTTTCTCCTACATTTTCTTCTCTCAAATTAGCATCACCAGCCAGTACTTTCACAGGAGAGGAAAGGGATGGAAATCCAGCAGCCAGAACAGAATAAATAAGAGCAAGGAGTGTCTCAAGGGGGAAAGTGGAAACATGGTGACTCGGTGGCCTCCTTTCTGCTTGTTAACAGGCTATACAGCAAGCAGGTGGCATAGTCTCACAGGAAACATTTATTGTCAGATGCTCATCTACAAATTCAAGGCAAACCATTTCTATCCCTACTTATATCCCAGAGGGTAGGAAGCAGGTGTAACACACAGCTTTGAATACCAGTGTAGGTCATATAAATTTAATGCATAGTAAAACTGCTTAGAAATATATTTGGCTATCCTACTTGTATTAGCCTGTTCTCACACTGCTATGAAGAAATACCCGAGATTGGGTAATTTATAAAGGAAAGAGGTTTAATTGACTCACAGTTCCACATGGCTGGGGAGGCCTCAGGAAACTTACAATCACGGCAGAAGGCACCACCTCACAGGGCGGCAGGGGAGAGAACGAGAGCAGAGGGAAAGGGGGAAGCCTCTTATAAAACCGTCAGATCTCGTGAGAACTCACTCACTACCACAAGAACAGTATGAGGGAAACCACCCCCCATAATTCAATTATTTCCACCTGGTCCTGCCCTTGACATGTGGGGATTATTGCAATTCACGACGAGATTTTGGGTGGGGACACAGCCAAACAATATCACTACTCCTCTGCTACTAGCGTAAATAAGATAATAAGAATGTAATGCTTAAGAAAAATATTTTGGTGATTTATAAGAACATAGTAGCTTTATTTTGTCTTGAGATATCAAACATTTTTCAAACATACAGTTAAAGTATAGAAAATCATATACTCTTATAACTACACCAAGATTAAACAAGTAGAATGTTGCACTTTTTTCCTATCTCTACTTTTACTAAAGTGTTACAGATAACAGCTGTAACCACTCCATCTCTTCCCTCTCCTCCTGAAGTTGATACGGTATGTTTCATGTATGTTTTTAACTTTAACCACATAAGCATAAATCCATAGGTAAATGACATTATTGTTTGTGTGTTTTTAACTTCTTATATAAATGACATAGTGATACATATTGTGTGCCTTGCTTCTTCAACATTTTGTTCTGTAATGTATGCAGACCTAGTTCATGCATCTTCACTATTTACAAGATCTATTTTCTGAATATTACAGTTATCCATTATTTCATGGAGGGAGGATTAGATTATCTCTAATATTCCACTAAATTATTTGTATTTGTTTTATTGTACACATGTGTACAAGTTTTTAGAAATGAAATTACCCAATGTGTATGTTTAACTGAATCTTTATTAACTATTGCAAAAATGTTGCCCAAAGTAAATAAACCAGTTTATAGTCTATCATTAAAGCATTTGAATTCCTGTTTATGTTCAACTCTTGCCAACATTTGATGTTTTCAGATTTAATTTTTGCCAACCTGAGACTGGCAGAATGATATTTCATTATTGTTTGCATTTGCATTTCTCTGATCATAATTTTCCATATGGTTTATTAGCCACTGTGAATTTTGTTTCTCTGGGTTATCTATTAATGTGATGTTGTTGGGCTCTGTGTCCCCACCCAAATATCATCTTGAATTGTACTCCCTTAATTCCCATGTGTTGTGGGAGGGACCCAGTGGGAGATAATTTGAATTATGGGGGCAGTTTTCCCCATGCTGTTCTCGTGGTAGTGAATAAGTCTCATGAGATCAGATGGTTTTATCAGGGGTTTCCGCTTTTGCATCTTCCTCATTTTCTCTTGCCGCTGCCATGTAAGAAGTGCCTTTTGCCTCCTGCCACGATTCTGAAGCCTCCCCAGCCATGTGGAACTGTAAGTCTAATTAAACCCTTTTTTTCTTCCCAGTCTGGGGTATGTCTTTACCAGCAGTGTAAAAATGGACTAATACAGTAAATTGATACCAGTAGAGTGGGGCATTGCTGAAAAGATACCAAAAAATGTGGAAGTGATGTTGGAACTGGGTAACAGGCAGAGGTTGGAACGGTTTGGAGGGCTCAGAAGAAGACAGGAAAATGTGGGAAAGTTTGGAACTTACTAGAGACTTGTTGAACAGCTTTGACCAAAAGCCTAATAGGAATATGGACAATAAGGTCCAGGCTGAGGTGGTCTCAGATGGAGATGAGGAACTTGTTGGGAACTGGAGCAAAGGTGACTCTTGTTATGTTTTAGCAAAGAGACTGGTGGCATTTTGCACCAGCCCTAGAGATTTGTGGAACTTTGAACTTGAGAAAGATTATTTAGGGTATTTGGTGGAAGAAATTTCTAAGCAGCAAAGCATTCAGGAGGTGACTTGTATGCTATTAAAAGCATTCAGTTTTAAAAGGGAAACAGCAAAAAAGTTTGGAAAATTTGCAGCCTGATAATGCAATAGAAAAGAAAAACCCATTTTCTGAGGAGAAATTGGAGCTGTCTGCAGAAATTTGCATAAGTAACGAGGAGCCAAATGTTAATCCCCAAGAAAAGGGGAAAAATTTTTCCAGGGCATGTCAGAGGTCTTCAACTCTGACAGGGCAGCCCCTCCCATTACAGGCCTGGAGGCCTAGGAGAAAATGGTTTTGTGGGCCAGGCCCAAGTTCCCCGTGCTGTGTACAGCCTAGGGACTTGGAGCCCTGCATCCCAGCTGCTCCAGCTTTGGCTGAAAGGGGCCAACATAGACCTCGGGTTGTGGCTTCAGAGGGTGCAAGCCTCAAGCCTTGGCAACTTCCATGTGGTATCGAGCCTGTAAGAGCATAGAAGTCAAGGATTGAGGTTTGGGAACCTCTGCCTAGATTTCAGAAGACGTATGGAAAAGCCTAGATGCCCGGGCAGAAATTTGCTGCAGGGGCAGGGCACCCATGGAGAACCTCTGCTAGGGCAATGTGGAAGGAAAATGTGGGGTGGGAGCCCCCACACAGAGTCCCTACTGGGGCACCACCTCATGGAGCTGTAAGAAGAGGGCCACCATCCTCCAGACCCCAGAATGGTAGATCCACCAACAGCCTGCACAGTGCACCTGGAAAAGGCACAGACACTCAATGCCAGCCCGTGAAAGTAGCTGGGAGAGAGGCTGTACCCTGCAAAGCCACAGCGGGGGAGCTGCCCAAGACCATGGGAACCCACCTCTTGCCTCACTGTGACCCAGATGCAAGACATAGCCTCAAAGGAGATCATTTTGGAGCTTTAAGATATGACTGCCTTGTTGGAGTTTGGACTTGCATGGGGCCGGTAGCCCCTTCGTTTTGTCCAATTTCCCACATTTGGAATGGCTGTGTTTACTCAATGCCTGTATCCCCATTGCATCTAGGAAGTAACTAACTTGCTTTTGATTTTACAGGCTCATAGGTGGAAGGAACTTGCCTTATCTCAGATAATACTTTGGACTATGGACTTTTGAGTTAATGCTGAAATGAGTTAAGACTTTGGGAGACTGTTGGGAAGGCATGATTGGTTTTGAAATGTGAGGACATGAGATTTGGAGGGGACAGGGGCAGAATGATATGGTTTGGCTCTGTTTCCCCACCCAAATATCATCTTGAATTGTACCCCCATTATTCCCACATGTTATGGGAGGGACCTGGTGGGAGATAATTTGAATCATGGGGGCAGTTTCCCACATGCCGTTCTTATGGTAGTGAACAAGTCTCACGAGATCTGACGGTTTTATCAGGGGATTCCGCTTTTGCATCTTCCTCATTTCCTCTTGCCACCACCATGTAAGAAGTGCTTTTCACCTCCGGCCATGATTCTGAGGCCTCCCCAGCCATGTGGAACTGTAGGTCCAATTAAACCTCTTTTTCTTCCCAGTCTCAGGTATGTCTTTACCAGCAGCATAAAAACGAACTAATACAATTAGTTAATAGTTTTGTATCAATGTTAATTTCCTGGTTTTGATAACTGTACCATGGTTATGCAAATATAATCATTAGAGGAAACTGAGTGAAGGTTTCTATACTATTCTATACTGAGAGAAACTCTCTATAGTATTTTAGGAATTCTTCTCTAAGTCTAAAATTATTTAAAGGTAAAAAGAAAATTAAAATACCTGTTTGTGAAGCAGCATTTTATCTGACATTGGTATTGTAACCTTGTAGCTATGTTGCGGGGATGGTACCTAACCCATAACTGCCATTTAAGTCTAATTATCCATTAGTTCACAACAAGCAGTCCCAGTTAATCTGGCAATTCCAAGCTTTGCAACTCTGATACTCAGACATGGAAAGATCATCAGAATGAATGCAAGAAGGGTGGGCAGTAGAAAATTTGAGAAGAGATGACGGGTAACTTTTGTCCCCTCACAATCCCCCTTCTGAGAGACGGTACACAGGACACTTAGTTTCTTTCATGGCAGTGATTAGATTTTGTCTTAGTTCATTCATGGCTGCTATAATAAAATATCTTAGATTGGGTTATTTATCAATACGTAATAGAAATTTATTTCCACCGTTTTGGAGGCTGGGAAGTCAGAAATCAAGGCACTGGCAGATTTAGTGTCTGGTGAGGGCTTCTCTCTGATTCCAAGATGATGCTTGGAATGTTGCTGTGTCGTCATATGGCAGAAGAGATGGAAACACCAGACAGCTCTCTGAAGACTCTTTTATAAGGGCATTAATTCCACTCACAAGGATAGAATCCTTATGATTTAATCACTTCTCAAAAGGCCCCACCACTTAATACCATCGCTTAGGATTTAAGTTCCAACATAAATTTTAGAGGGACACATACATTCAAATCCTAGCAGATTTAAACTTGATGTTATAATCATTTACCACAGCAACAGCAAAAACAAAAAAAAACAACAACAAAAAAAACCTCCCTATGGAGACATTTTGAAAAGGCACCTCCATGTTCATAGTTAAAGTTACTTGACATGGCTGATGATTGGTATAGCCCTTTTTCCCCCTTCTCCTTTTGTGGTATCTGCCTTGCATGTTGTGAATACCTGGGCTTTAGAGCACCACGTGAGTTTCTCTGGTGCCATTGTTGTGTGGCTTTTGGCAGAGCAATGTGAAGGAAGAGGCAGAAGGAAGTCATTGGTTTATCTGATGTCTTGACAGAGAGATAGATCTATTTTCTGTCTCTGTTGTCCACGTGAGATCTCCAAAATGTATAGTTTTGGTGTGAGATTCACCAGACAGCATATTAAAGACTCCAGGGAGAGTAGAATTTATCAGCACAAAATGAACTGACATGAAAGGGTGAGTAGAGAAAGGAAGGATGCAGTTAGAATGCAAAGCCAAGCTGGGACATAACTGCTTCTCTAGATCTCAGTGGTTTTGCTTTCTTTTCTGACACTGGAAAATAAAGGGAGTGTTTCCTATGTAGGCTGTTTCCACTTGGACTGAATGGTGCTTTCCAACTCTAGGAATTGCCTTGAGATTGGTTATTTGGGTCATTATCTGTGCTTCCCAGCTAGAAAATGGAAATGGCAAGAGGACATACTTGGTAGGCCTATGGGAGAGGTAAATGAATTCACACCTATAAAGAAGTTAGAATAGTGCCAGGCACCTTGTAACTCTCAATTAGCTACTTTTGTTCATAATGCTGATACTATTATTGCTATCAGAGCACTATGTGGGGAGGGAGCTTTTCAAGTAGAAAGAATACAGGTTTTGCAGTCAGAACACATGGGTCTGAGTACTAATTCCAGCACTCACTAGTTGAGTGATTTTGGGGAAACTAAACTTCAGCGGTCTTAACTGTAAAGGGATAAGAGTATCTTACTTCAGAGACATCAATAAGGTTTATGTGAGAAAAAAAAGACAGATTATAATGCTCAATATAAGGTAACCATTGTTTTTATTAGCATTACATTAGTGACCAGCAGAACTTAGTTATGTTCTGAGTGTGGTCACCTCAAAGGCCACATTTTTGGCCATAGGTCCTTTTCTGTGATGAATGAGTAGATGGCCTTAGACATACCCTGGAATGTTGGAAGTGAAAGGACCTTGAAAATCGTCTGCTTTCCTTGTTTTAAATATCTTAAGCATATTGCTGTTGGGCAGCAAGCCACACCCAAACTTCACTTAGGTTATCTTTCTAACTCAAGCTTGTGTAATTAGGCTGAATCCAAGCAAGCAAGGACTGGCAAGGTGGTTGAAGTCATTTGGGATAACAGTAATAGGATTTGCCCAGCTGTGTTTGTTTATACAACCTAATCACTCTTATTTAGAGATTGCTATCTGACAGCTTTGAAGTGCACACACGAATGAAAAGTGGAATTAGTACTTTGAACTGGAAGCAAAGATTAGGGCCTTTCTTGTATGATTTTATGCCAGGATTGGAAAACTACAGCCTTGATGGCCAAATTTGAACTATCTCCTATTTTTGTGAATAAAGTTCTGTTGGAATGCCATCATGCTTATTTGTTTATATATTGCCTGTGACTGCTTTCACACTGTAACACAGTTATTGAGTAATTGCAGCAGAGATTGTATGGTCTACAATGCCTAAAATGTTTACTATCTGACCCTTTGTAGAAAGGGTGTGGACCAGTCCACAAACCAATGTGGTAGATGATGGCACTGTACACAGCACTTGCTAATGTAGGTATCATATAAGAAAATGCAGATACCGGGCTTAGAGAATTTAGCATAAAAATCATAATTCTTGGGGGTGGAGCCAAGATGGCCAAATAGGAACAGCTCCCAGCATGAGCGACGCGGAAGACGGGTGATTTCTGCATTTCCAACTGAGGTACTGGGTTCATCTCACTGGGGAGTGCTGCATAGTGGGTGCAGGACAGTGGGTGCAGCACACCGTGCATGAGCCAAAGCAGGGCGAGGCATCACCTCACCCGGCGAGTGCAAGGGGTCAGGGAATTCCCTTTCCTAGTCAAAGAAAGGGGTGACAGACGGCACCTGGAAAATCGGGTCACTCCCACCTTAATACTGCACTTTTCCAACAGGCTTAACAAACAGCACACCAGGAGATTATATCCGGCACTTGGTCCAGAGGGTCCTACACCCACGGAGCCTCGCTCATTGCTAGCACAGCAGTCTGAGATCAAACTGCAAGGTGGCAGCAAGCCTGGGGGAGGGGCGCACACTATTGCCCAGGCTTGAGTAGGTAAACAAAACGGCCGGGAAGCTCGAACTGGGTGGAGCCCACCACAGCTCAAGGAGGCCTGCCTGTCTCTGTAGGCTCCACCTCTGGGGGCAGGGCACAGACAAACAAAAGACAGCAATAACCTCTACAGACTTAAATGTCCCTATCTGACAGCTTTGAAGAGAGTAGTGGTTCTCCCAGCATGCATCTTGAGATCTGAGAATGGGCAGACTGCCTCCTCAAGTGGGTCCCTGACCCCTGAGTAGCCTAACTAGGAGGCACCCCCCAGTAGGGGCAGACTGACACCTCACACAGCCGGGTACTCCTCTGAGACAAAACTTCCAGAGGAACGATCAGGCAGCAGCATTTGCAGTTCACCAATATCCACTGTTCTGAAGCCACCGCTACTGATACCCAGGCAAACAGGGTCTGGAGCGGACCTCCAGCAAACTCCAACAGACCTGCAGCTGAGGGTCCTGACTGTTAGAAGGAAAACTAACAAACAGAAAGGACATCCACACCAAAACCCCATCTGTACGTCACCATCATCAAAGATCAAAGGTAGATAAAACCACAAAGATGGGGAAAAAACGAGCAGAAAAACCGGAAACTCTCAAAATCAGAGCACCTCTCCTCCTCCAAAGGAACGCAGCTCCTCACCAGCAATGGAACAAAGCTGGATGGAGAATGACTTTGATGAGTTGAGAGAAGAAGGCTTCAGAAGATCAAACTACTCCGAGCTAAAGGAGGAAGTAGGAACCAATGACAAAGAAGTTAAAAACTTTGGAAAAAAATTAGACGAATGGATAACTAGAATAACCAATGGAGAGAAGTCCTTAAAGGACCTGATGGAGCTGAAAACCACGGCACGAGAACTACGTGATGAATGCGCAAGCGTCAGTAGCCAATGCGATCAACTGGAAAAAAGGGTATCAGCGATGGAAGATGAAATGAGTGAAATGAAGCGTGAAGAGAAGTTTAGAGAAAAAAGAATAAAAAGAAACGAACGAAGCCTCCAAGAAATATGGGACTATGTAAAAAGACCAAATCTACGTCTGATTGGTGTACCTGAAAGTGACGAGGAGAATGGAACCAAGTTGGAAAACACTCTGTGGGATATTATCCAGGAGAACTTCCCCAATCTAGCAAGGCAGACCAACACTCAACTTCAGGAAATACAGAGAACACCACAAATATACTCGAGAAGAGCAACTCCAAGACACATAATTGTCAGATTCACCAAAGTTGAAATGAAGGAAAAAATGTTAAGGGCAGCCAGAGGGAAAGGTCGGGTTACCCACAAAGGGAAGCCCATCAGACTA
>NW_026653869.1:0-10657 GCF_009828535.3 Hylobates moloch | reverse complement strand
TTGTTTTAATAATGTGAAAGACTGAACTTTGTTACATGTACATTGTGCAGAATTTCCAAACTTAGAAACTTTTCTTAAAACACTTCACTACATTCATTTTATTTATGTATTTTTTGAAAAATTAAACTATGCATGGATACACCCTTAATAGAAGATTAGGTTTCTGCAGTTTCAAAGGCAAAACCTAGTCATTTTGATTGGCTCAATTTAATTGTATAATTGCTTTATCGATTAAAATTAAAAAAAAACTTCTACAAATACATTCCAATGATAGATAACTAAATCAGTTGTCTGATGTCATTATACAATGTTACATTTTTTTTTTTTTTTCTTTGAGATGGAGTCTGGCTCTTTCACCCAGGCTGGAGTGAAGTGGCAGGATTTCAACTCACTGCAACCTCAACCCCAGGGGTTCAAGCAAACCTCCTGCTGGGATTACAGGTGCCTGCCGCCATGTCCAGCTAATTTTTGTATTTTTAGTAGAGAGGGGGTTTCACCATGTTTGCCAGGCTGATCTCAAACTCCTGACCTCAGGTAATCCACCCGCCTCAGCCTCCCAAAGTGTTGGGATTACAGGCATGAGCTGCCACAGCAGCCTGATGTTACCTTTTTAATTCCACATAAAGTGACTTTATAATTATCTTTTAATGACTCCTTATTAAAACCTAAAATATATGAAAGACAATTTTGTTTTCTACTTTTATCTACAATACTAGATTTTCCATGATTTTTAAAGAGTAGAAGACTTTTTTTTTTTTGAAATGTAGTCTCGCTCTGTTGCCCAGGCTGAATTGCAGTGGCACCATCTGGGTTCACTGCATCCTCTGCCTCCCAGGTTCAGGTGATTCTCCTGCCACAGCCTCCTGAGTAGCTGGGACTACAGGTCTGTGCAATTATGCCAGCCTAATTTTTGTATTTTTATTAGATACAGGGTTTTGTCATATTGGTCAGACTTGTCTCAAACTCCTGACCTCAAGGGATCCGCTCTCCTGGGCTTCCCAAAGTGTTGGGACTGAGCCACCACACCCAGACTGGATCAGTTTTCAAGAACTTGGTTTATACATGTTTAGTTTTAAAGAATGACTTTTTGTGTTTTTAAACTTTTTAAAGTTAAAGACATTTCACAAGAAACTGGTGAACTTAAATGACATTGAAGATAATTTACTATTACTTAACAGAGGGGTCATCTTTGGAGAATGGGTTATGGGTATAAAATTGAAAAATAGATTTGTATCCTGAGATTAGTATTCTGAAGCTCTATCTCTAGTGACTTAGAGAAATTCTCAAATCACCAAGCACAATAAATAAATGAATATAAAAGTACAGTGGCTCACTCACTTCTCTAAAGCATTTTCTAAACTCCCAGAATTACGAAAAAGAAGGCAGACTCAAATATTTTGCTGAAATGGCTCAGAATGGGAGGTATCTACTTAGCCGATGGGTGCTTTCAACTCTGACTCCTCTGTGGCCTACTCCTCACATCTTTCTAACCCATTCTTGCTCAATATTATTCTTAACTCTGCATCTAGGCTTGCTATCATATTACCATCAAAATAATAATTGATCTGGATGTATTTACATAATACAAAGTTCTTTAAGTAACTAATAACATTTACTTAGCATTAATTGGTCCCTTTCTATGTATGAAGCACTATTCTAATTGCTGATACCTACAATAATTTTACAGACTTTAAAATACATCGGCATACACAGTGTGAAATCATTTTTGTGTGTGCTTGTTATTTAGGTCACAATATAAAATACATACTGCTAGAATTCTAATAAAAACATACTGCACAGGAATGGTGAGATAGCATTTAAATGGAGAAAGTTCAGCTTGACAGGGTCCTATTACCAGTGCATCCTGTTAGCCTAACAACATTCAACATCATAAGTAGCACATCAGTAACAAGCTCTTAACCCAGACGAGGTTAGAAATGTGTATTTTTATTTTATAAATAATCTCTGAAAAAGACAGCTTTCTTAAGCACAAATGTCATTTATTATGGTATATTCAGTCTTTTTCAATCTTTCAAACAATATTCTCAAATACATTTAGAAAAAGGTTTTAAGGCAAAGTATTTCATTAATGCTCATCGTTTGGGAAAAAAAACCCAACTGGAATACAAGCACATGAATTTATGTTTATTTTTGAACTGTGGATTATCATGGTATTTAATCTACTGACTACAAAAAATTTTTGAAAACAGTAATTGTTATAACTTGAGACTTTTCATTGAAATTCGAAGAGATCTAACAACATGCATAATGAATTTGAGTTGGAAAAAATGTGTAATACAAGTAAAAACAAAAATGCATTTTCCATTCCTACCTGGAGAAAAAAAAGATGAAATACCAGACAGGTCCAGCATCACTAATCAAAATATCTAAAAATCCAAAATACTCCAAAATCTCAAGTGTTTTGAGCTGTGAAATGTCACCAAAAGTGAAATATCCCACACGTGACCTCATGTGAGAAGTTACAGTCCAAACATATTCTCAGTGGACAAAACACTCTCCCCGCCCCTTCAGTTGCAATATATGTTTCTGTGTCCACCTAGATGCTCCCTAGCAAGAGCAATCACAATGGGTAATAAAATGGCATGTGTACACAAACTTTGCCTCATGAATGAAATTATTTAAAATATTGTCTAAAATCATCTTTAGCCTATCTGTATAAGGTGTATATGAAACATGAATTTTGTGTTTACACTTGGGTTGATACACAAGATATATTATGTATATGCAAATATTCTGGAATCCACAAATATCCAAAACCTGAAATTCTTCTGGCCCTAACATTGCGAATAAGAAATAGTCAACTTGTATTACATGGTTTTTATAATGCATTTATTTGAAAATGTGACTGAAATCTGTGGATGAAATTTTACAAACCTCAGTTTAAGCCAAATAGTATTATTTTGTATAGCAGAAGGGGATACACTGGGTTAAGTTTGAAAACAAAAAAAAAATTGGCAATATAAAGCTTATCTTTAAAAATAAAAAGTTGGCCCCCCATATGTGTGGGTTTCTTTCCTTCAATACTGTATTTCATTTTATTTTCTTAAGAGATGGAGTCTTGCTCTTTCACCAGGCTGGAGTGCAGTGGCTTGATCATACCTCACTAAAACCACAAACTCCTAGGCTCAAGCAATCCTCCTTTCTGAGTTTCCTAGGTACCTGGGATTACAGTGAATAATACTGTATTTTCTATCCACCTTTGCTTGCTGATGTGAAATCTACAGATAGAATGGGCTGACTATATGTATATTTAAAAAAATTGTGACCTGGGCGTGGTGGCTCACTCCTGTAATCCCAGCCTTTTGGGAGGCCGAGGCAGGCGGATCACCTGAGGTCGAGAGTTTGAGACCTGCCTGACCAACATGGAGAAACCCCATCTCTACTAAAAATATAAAAAATTAGCCAGGCGTGGTGGCACATGCCTGTAATCCCAGCTACTCGGGAGGCTGAGGCAGGAGAATCACTTGAACCCCAGAGGCAGAGATTGTGGTGAGCTGAGATTGCTCCATTGCAGTCTAACCTGGGCAACAAGAGTGAAACTCCATCTCAAAAAACAAACAAACAAACAAACAAGCAAAAATTGTTCTTAATAGACCTGTACAATTCAGATCAGTGTTCTTCAAGCATGAAAGGCATATTTTAAATTTCTATAATATGCAAATTTAAAACAGTAACATACATAGCTACCATATTTTTAAATCTTATAAAATGCTATTCTGCTGAGGCCTATGAAAGCACAGAAATAGCTGCATGTGCCAATGGGAAAAATGGTAGTCATTTGTATTTACATTGGAATAATAATTAACAGATAAACTCAGATATAAAAATAATGGCCAGACTTTCTTCACCTTAGATATCCTAGTAATGTACTCACAGAAGTAATATCAACATTAAAATAAGATGATCTACTAATGTTTAGTAAGATGCTTGGCAAATTATAAATATTTGCCAAGTGATAACTAACAATATTCTTATTTTTAAAGCTAAACCTATTAGGAAAACAAAACATAGTGTTTATTTCAGTCTTTCTACAATATCTGGATGCCTGCTATGAATCAAACACTCTCTACTTTCACAGAACTTACATTCCAAAAGGTGTGACGAGATTGCTATTGCAATAGGAATGATTCAATCTAATTGAAAGTGTATCAGCAAGTTCTGTGTAGCTAAACAATGAGTAACGGAATTCAATATACCAATTCTGTCACGATGTAATTAACTAATGAGAAACAATTATTACATTAAGAAAGTGTTAATTATTATATTCACTACTTTATGTCTTACTTTTTTATAATTTAGTTTTACTAGCAGTTAGCATTTAGAACTGGCTGATCACTTCCTATGTGCCAATTACTGTTTTGAATGTTTATACAATACACGATTTTTAATCTTCAGAGCAATTGTGCAAGTTGGGCAGGGTAGTAGCCCTATTTCATAGATGAGATTACAAAGGGCCTGGAGTTAAATAACTTGCCTAAATTCACACTAGATAGTTTTAGGATGAAATGGGAGCTCCATGTTGTTCTTTCAACTGCACCTTGTTGACAAAAGAAAAATAGGAATAACCTTTAATAAGAAAACCCCTATAATTTGGATTTCAGCTGTATTCAACGTTTATGAATTTAGCATCGTGAACTCAGATTTTGTAATAGTGTATGATAAATGAAACACAGAATACCTGTTAACAGCTCCCATAAACAGATGAGACAATCAAATGAAACATAATTTCAATAAAATGCTACAGGTTTCTGAATCAAATTCACAAGGCATTCCTACAAATAAAAAATTGATGTGGCTACACCTATGTAAATACACACACAAGCACACAAAGTTCTCTTTCTCTGTATCATGTGTTAACACCCTATACCCTTTGATACAGGGGAAAGAAGTCATACAAGAAAAGCTGGATGAAGATATATCTCTTTCTTAGATTTCAAAGTTTTTGTTGAGAAATTCAACATTCAGCTTAATTTACTTAGTGAGAGGTTACTACTATTATGTGCAACTCACTGCTCAGGTGTTTCAGGAATTGTAAACATTATATAGAGACACAGATTGAATCCTTACTATCATTTGGGGAAAATGAAACAAACATAGAAATACTCAAGGAAGAAAAAGTGTGTCCTAAACAAGCCATAATTCAAATGATGAGGCATTTTGTTAGGGAGCGAAAACATCATTTTTCTTTTAAAGATAGAAAATCAGCTTCATGGAATATGCCATGATTGAAATCTGCTTAAATTTTCATACTCATTGTTGATTTTTTACCCACATAAAAAATTAGAAAGAATTGTACACAATAAGGAAATAATTCTCCCAATATTTCCCTGAAGATAACATATTTATTATACTACTTGATTAACTCCCTTTAAGTTTTTCCTGTATTTGTTAAATAAAATTAATGAAATTACATTTACAATTTTACATCCTTTCTGCTTACTTCATATTTTGTTATAAATATCTTCTTATATTGTATTTCTAATAATCACTTTTTTGGGGGCGGGGACGGAATCTCGCTATGTTACTCACGCTGGAGTGCAGTGGCGGGATCTTATCTCCCCTCAACCTCCGCCTCCAGGGCTCAAGCCATTCTCCTACCTCAGCCTCCAGAGTAGCTGGGATTACAGGTGCCTGCCACAGTGCCTGGCTAGTCTTTTATTTTGGTTTGTTTGTTTATTTATTTATTTATTGTATTTTTAATAGAGACAGGGTTTCACTATGTTTGCCAGGCCGATTTCAAACTCCTGACCTCAGGTGATCTGCCCGCCTCGTCTTCCCAAAGTACTGGGATAACTGTCATGAGTCACCGCGCCAGGCCTCTAATGATCAATTCTACTTATTATAAAATGTTCAAATTGGTGAATATCAACTTACCTAGCCATTTCTCTTCTCTTAGGAACAGGTTATTTTGAAATACTTGCTATTATCATTTTAGAACTCAAGTCTTTTTCAAAGCAGTCTTTCTTTTCCAAAATTGAGACTTTTTCTTAAGAAATAACTCAAGAAATGAAAATACTATGATAAAGTATAGAACTTTGTGACAGCTCTTGGACACTTTAGCAACACATAACTATCACTTTCAAAAAGGTTAATATAATTCACAATATTATCAGAAAAGCATATGCTTCAGTGTACCAACTAGAGCAATGGGCACTACCAAGGTATAAATTGTTATGCTACTGTGAGCAGCAGAGCAATAGCAAAAGGGTTCCGTCTAATCATTTCAACATGGAAGCTAAAATATTTCAACATGGAAGCTAAAATATTTTTCATTTCCTGGGGAATGATATAAAATATTAATAGGTATGAGAAAATACACTGTCACTATGGAACGCAATAATTATTGCATGAGATAAACACAGAGTTTCACAGAAAGATAAAGTCTTTGAATGTTCACAAAGAGATTCTCAGATTATTTGAATGATAAAAAAAATTCAATAAACTTAGAGTTGAGCTTTGAACAAAGTGGTGGTTGGGGTGCTGAGATCACATGAAATCAGAAATCAGCATTACCATTTGACTTCCTCAAAACTTAGCTATCAATAGCCTACTGTTGACTAGAAGTCTTACTGATAATGTTAACAGTTGATTAATGCATATTTTATATGTCATATGTATACTGTATTTTTACAATAAAGATAGCTAAAGGAAAGAAAATGTTATCAAGAAAATCAAAAGAAAAATATATTTGCTATCACTAACAGAATAGGAAATATAATTAGTGGAAGTGGATCATTATAAGGGTTTTCATCCTCATCATCCTCATGTTGATTAAGCTGAGAAGGAGAAGAAAGAGAAGGGGTTGGTCTTGCTGTCTCAAGGGTGGCAGAAGCGGAAGAAACTCCAATTATAAATGACTCACATAGTTCCAGTGTTATTCAAGGATCAACAGCATGTGTAAGTCAAAAGTTTTAAAACTATATTCTCTTTCATTTTCTAAATAAAATTAAAGTACATTACAAAAAAAAATTAATGGGAAATTCCTGAGAATTTCAGGCAGGTAAATTGGGGCAGTGGGGTTGGAAACTACATACAAGATAAACCATCATACTATTGGAATTCTGTACAGTTCACATATGTAATTTACACATGTATCATGAGAGAGGCAGTGCTTAGAGATGTAGCAGAAAAGGTAGCATAGTGTAGTTCAAGATGGGGCCTAAATGCATGGCTGGAGAATCTGTATTAATTATTTATTGATTCAGAGAAAAAATGAATACTGCTAAGAGAAGAGATGAAATGAAAGTAGATATATATTCTGAAAGGAGTACAGATTTCCTGATGGAAAAGTAAAAACGAGCAATTTTTTTTACTGAGACAGAGTCTCGCTCTGTCACCCAGGCTGGAGTGCAGTGGTGCGATCTCGGCTAACTGCAAGCTTCGCCTCCCAGGTTCACACCATTTTCCTGTCTCAGTCTCCCAAGTAGCTGGGACTACAGGCGCCCGCCACCAGGCAAGGCTAATTTTTTATATTTTTTTTAGTAGAGGCGGGTTTTCACCATGTTAGCCAGGAGGATGGTCTCGATCTCCTGACCTCGTGATCCGCCCACCTGGGCCTCCCAAAGTGCTACGTTTACAGGCGTGAGGCACTGCGCCCGGCCAAAAACAAACCATGTTAAAGACACTTCTAAGCACTAAGAAAGAAATCAAATGCTTCTATGTGAAAGACAGAGAGAGATATCATCAGCTTAATTGTTCATATTCTAAGTTAAAGTTGATATCTTTAAGGATATTACTTACAATACTTTTTTCTTCAAAATATCAACTGCCTACTGTGTCTTAATAAGTATTCTAAGCCAATGCAGAAATGAACAAAAGAGACAGATTTTCTTGCACCTAAAGAGCTAATGAAGTTGTAGGGTGAGAAACACAAGTCAAAAAAGTCAAAATATAACATTCAAAAAGTAAAGCTTGCCCAGTGGCTCTAGCTTGTAATACCAACGGTGTTCTTAGATTAAATTCTTACATTACAATACGAATTAATCGGTTGGGTGTGGTGGCGCACGCCTGTAATCCCAGCACTTTTGTAGGCCGAGGCGGGCAGATCACTTGAGGTCTGGCGTTCCAGACAAATCTGGCCAACATGGTGAAACCCCCTCTCTACTAAAAATGCAAAAAAAAAAAAAAAAAAAAAAAGCCAGCGACAGAGCAAGACTCCTTTCACAATACATAAATAAATAAATAAATAAATAAATAAACAAACAAACAAACATAAAACTTCTGTTTTGAAGAAACTTAATCATCTATGTTAACACCCACTTACGCCCTGTGAAATGCAATCAATTGGAAGAAAGGGGTGTGGTCTTCAGAGATTAATAAACGGACACTTCAGGAGCCAAGCTCATTATTCTCCAGAGCCCACAGAGTAGCTTTGCAACTGGCCTTGGAGACTTCCAAAAGCTCCCAGCACTGCACTCTGAGACTCTCATTCTTGAGCTGAATTCATCTTATTCGACAGCAAGCTTTGATGAGAACATAGATATATTTCTGAGGTAAGTATACAATTTCCAGAGTAGGAGCTACTGTTAGGTTACAAACCGAAACAAAATTTGCGGACTTTAATTTATCTGCAAACTTGATTATTTTTAGATGAAATGATCTCATTTTCTGAGTTTTAAAAACGGCTGCATTTCTTTCTTAAAATTAAACATAATCCATAAGTTTATGGATTAAACATGGGCCACCATGTCCAGCTATTTATTTATTTATTTACTTATTTTGAGATGGAATCATGCTCTATTGCCAGGCTGGAGTGCAGCGGCTCTCTTGGCTCACTGCAACCTCCACCTTCCAAATTCAAATGACTCCAGCTTCAACCTCCAGAATAGCTGGAAATATAGGCGCCCGCCACCACACCCAGCTAATTTTTGTGGTTTTTTTTTTTGTAGAGATGGGGTTTCATTATGTTGGCCAGGGTTGTCTCCATCTCTTGATCTTGTGGTCTGTCTGCCTTGGCCTCTGAAAGTGTTGGGATTACAGGCGTGAGCCACCGCGCCCGACCTATTTTTTTAAATTATAGATGTATTTTTAGAGATGGGATTATTTAGACATTTTGCCGTGTCTCCAGTCTAGAGCTCCTGAGCCCAAAAAATCTGCCTGACTTGGCCTCCCAAAATGCTGGGATTACAGGCTTAAATCACCTTGCCTGGCCTAGGTTTTTATTTTTATTTCTATTTTAGCAAAACATACATTTAAAATGCTGACTTATTGTCTAGTGCTAGTTTTTTTTTTTTTTTTTTTTTTTTTTTTTGAGACAGAGTCTTGCTCTGCTGTCCAGGCTGGAGTGCAGTGGTGCCATCTAGGCTCACTGCAAGCTCCACCTCCCGGGTTCACGCAATTCTCTCACCTCAGCCTCCCGAGTAGCTGGGACTACAGGCGCCCACCACCACGTCTGGCTAATTTTTTCTATTTTTTGTAGTTTTTAGTAGATACAGGGTTTCACCATGTTAGCCTGGGTGGTCTCCATCTCCTGACCGCGTGATCTGCCCACTTCGGCTGCCTCGGCCTCCCAAAGGGCTCCCATTACAGGCGTGAGCCAACGTGCCCAGCCTCGGTGGTCAGAACAATGCTGGATTAATTGAATTTTTTTTTTTAAGGTAACTAAATATTGACTCCTACCTCAAAACACACACAGTCATTTCCAAATAGATTCAAGTCCTGAAGGTAAGGGGAACATGATACAATATTCTCATAAGGATTTCTTAACCAGGACAAAAATTAACAATTAGAAAAATTTAGTTGGTTTATATTAATGACGACTTCTGTGTTTCAAAAAACATGATATGAGACCTGAAATGCAAACCATTAGTGGAGAAAGATATTCACTCGAACATATATAAAATAAAATACAATACATGTGCATGATGAATACTTAAAATGTATTTTAAGTATTTTTCCAGATTCTTCCAGATTGGCATAGAATAAACTTGGATGGCAGAGTCAATGATGAGATTAGCTGTGGAAATGGGAAATCGTTTTTTGGAGGACAGTAGTGTCTGGTCAGGACCAGAAATGTCCATTTTTGACCTGGAAGCAGCAGACATCCAAGGCTTAGGGTAGATGTGGGGGCTCCATACCATTCCCAGTGCCAACTTCCCATGGCGGAAACCGGAAGGAATGTCTGGCAACCCAACAAGGGTCAGATGCCACATCAGCCCGAGCAGAATCTGCCTGACACTGGCTGTTCCAATGACAATTAGACATTCTTGGGAAGGTGGAGCCATTTGTGAGAGCTCAGGATGGGTGTCCTGGAAGTGCCACTTAAAGGCGACTGAGGCCTCTCAAAATCCCTGTGTTAGAGCTGCAGCTGTCCATGTGGGCTGCAGTGCAGTCACCTGTGGAGCTTTAGGACAGGCCCAGGGCTCAGCTCCTCGGACCACTGACTTCAGAACTTTCGCAGCAGGGACAGCTGGCTTGGAAAGGCATGCCTGGGAGACCATGTGAGGCTGCCTGGCTGGGTCGTGGGCTGACAGAGGTGAGCGTGGAGCTCCTGGTGACTTGGTAATGCTGTGAATTATGTACGTGTGACAGGAAGGTGCCACAATGCCAACGCCCCAAGTCTTGGAAATACCATGAGGTCCGCATGAGGTTGAACTAAACACCAAGTGCAGTCCTCAAAGAAAAAATAAAAGAAATA
>NW_026653868.1:0-10661 GCF_009828535.3 Hylobates moloch | reverse complement strand
ACATGGGACTCACACCCCCGGAGTACAGGGGGACATGGGACTCACACTCCCGGAGCACGGGGGGACACGGGACTCACAGCACATCTTTAACTCCTAATCCCATCTACTGGGGAGGCTGAGGCAGGAGAATCACTTGAATGCAGGAGGCAGAGGTTGCAGTGAGCCGAGATCGTGCCACTACACTCTAGCCTGGGCAACAGAGCGAGACTCTTTTGTCATTTCCCTTTACTCCATAGCTGCTTTGGTTTTTCTTTTCTTTTTTTTTTGAGATGGAGAGCTGGAGTGCAGTGGCATGATCTCCGCTTACTTGAAACTCCGCCTTTTTTGTATTTTTAGTAGAGAGAGGTCTAGAGGCCGGGCGCGGTGGCTCACGCTTGTAATCCCAGCACTTTGGGAGGCCGAGGCGGGCGGATCACGAGGTCAGGAGATCGAGACCACGGTGAAACCCCGTCTCTACTAAAAATACAAAAAATTAGCCGGGCGTGGTGGCAGGCGCCTGTAGTCCCAGCTACTCGGAGAGGCTGAGGCAGGAGAATGGCGTGAACCCGGGAGGCGGAGCTTGCAGTGAGCCGAGATTGCGCCACTGCACTCCAGCCTGGGTGATAGAGCGAGACTCCGTCTCAAAAAAAAAAAAAAAAAAAAAAAAAAAAGAGAGAGAGGTCTAGAAGGCTCAGCTGCAGCCGCCTGCTCCCGCAAGGCATTCCTGGCCCAGAAAGGGTAAAATCAGACTCTAAACTCATTCAGCTGAGTGGCTTGTCCTGGGTGTGCTGTAACAACTGACCACCAATGGGCGGCTTAAAGCAACAGAAGCTGGCTAGGCACAGTGGCTGCACCTGGAATCCCAGCGCTTGGGAGGCTGAGGCGGGAGGATCACTTGAAGCCAGGAGTTCAAGTCCCAGCTGGGCAGCATAGTGATATCCCCATCTCTTAAAAAAGATGGTGCACACCTGTAGTTCCAGCTACTCTGGAGGCTGAGGTGAGAGGCTTTCTTCAGCCCAGGAGGTCGAGGCTAAGTGAGCCGTGATTGAGCCACTGCACTCCAACCTGGGCAAGAGAGTGAGAGCCTGTCTCAAACAACAACAATAATGACAACAAAAACACCCAGAAACATATCGCCTCACAGTTCTGTAGGCCAGATGTCTGATAGCAGAGTCATCAAGTGGAAATCGAGGCACGGGCAGGGCTGCAGGCTGCAGGGGAGGCTCCCCACTGCCTCTTCCAGGTTCCCAGGCCCCAGGCAACCGTGGCTCCTGTACCTTGAGGCTGCATTGTTCCTGCTCTGCGTTTGTGGTGCCACGCCTCTCCTCTTCCATCTGTGTCCAATCTCCCTCTGCCTCTCTCTTAGGAGGACTCACGATCACGTCGGGTCTGTCCAGATGCCTGCCTTCTCTCCATCTTTAACTCAATCACGTCTGCAAAGATCTTTCTTCCACACGCAGTCACGTTCACAGGGTTAGGGTTAGGGAAGTGGATGTCTTTTTTTTTTTTTTTTGAGACGGAGTCTCGCTCTGTCGCCCAGGCTGGAGTGCAGCGGCACAATCTCGGCTCACTGCAAGCTCCGCCTCCCGGGTTCACGCCCTTCTCCTGCCTCAGCCTCCTGAGTAGCTGGGACTACAGGCACCTGCCACCACGCCCGGCTAATTTTTTGTATTTTTAGTAGAGACGGAGTTTCGCCGTGTTAGCCAGGATGGTCTTGATCTCCTGACCTCGTGATCCGCCCGCCTTGGCCTCCGAAAGTGCTGGGATTACAGGCGTGAGCCACCGTGCGTGGCCGGGGATGTGGGTGTCTTTTAGGGGCCATTTTCTGTGGCCACATCATGTGTGAGTGAGGGGACCAGTTTCTGAGCCCTCGTGGCGTGCTCAGTCCTTGTGAGGTTATATAGGTGAGGTAAGAAGAGTGGCCCCCAGCATGGAGCCTGTTTCCGTTTCTCTTTTTCTCCCTCTAAGGCAGCACGGGTGGCCCAGCTGTGCCCTTCCGAGCAGGTGAGGCTGGCTGAGCCCTCTGGGTTTTCCATCCTTGCCTGTAAGTAGGGCTGAAAACAGCACTTTCACCCAGGTGCTAGGAAACGAGATGCTCTGTGTAGAGTTAGTGGCAGCTGCCTGGCCTGGTGGTAAAGCTCCCGGAAATGGGTGACTGTGTGAGTCCCCGCTCACACTGCTCTGAAGAACTACTGGAGGCTGGGTCATTCATGAAGAAAGAGGTTTAATTGGCTCACAGTTCCATAGGCTGTGTAGGAAGTGTGGCTGGGAGTCCTCAGGAAACTCACAGTCATGGTGGAAGGTGAAGGGGAAGCAGGCACGTCCTCGTGTGGTGGCAGGAGAGAGAGAGCATGAGTGGGGAAGTGCCGCATACTTTAAAACCATCAGATCGCGTGGGAACTCACTATCATGAGAATAGTGAGGGGGAAATCTGCCCCCGTGATCCCGTCACCTCCCACCAGGCCCATCCCCTAACCTTGGGAATGACAATTCAACATGAGATCTGGGTGGGGACACAGGGCCAAACCACATCAGTGGCTTTCGGGAGATCTGAGTAGCAATGAAAGCACGGCCCCCTTGGGAGAAAGTGTCTGCAGGAAGCGCCTTGTGAATTCTGCGGTGCTCACCATGGGCTGGGCAGGTTTTCAGTGGGGGCAGCAGGGCCTTGGGGATGGAGCCACACTCTAGGGAACCCTTTGGGTTGGGGAGTGAGCCCCGCTCTGTCTGGACATAGGCAGTCCCAGCACAGCAGAGGGCATAGTCAGGCGTGAATTCTGGGCCCTGAGCTGGGGCCACCATCTCCTCCCGAGAGGGAGCACAGGTGCCATTGCAGGTGCTGCTAGGGTGCTGTGCTGCATGCCCTCCGAGCTTGGCGACCTTTCACTGAACTGTGTGAGTCTCCGTCCTGGGCTCTGTGGAGACCAGGATGATAATAAGATGAGGACCAGTCGCTTCCAGGAGCCCTAGTCTTAGAGGTTGATACAAAGAGCTGTGGAGGGGCCGGGGGTGGAGAGGAGCCAGGGGGTGGGCAGAGGGGTTGGGGATGGGGCAGGAGGCATGGAAGGGGCAGGGGACAGACGAAGGGCCACTGGAGCCAGATTAAGACAGAGGGGAGGTGTTAAGACTTGGAGCCGAAAATGCTGGGAATTAAGGGGAAATTCTGCTAAAAGTTTATGGTAACATACTGGGATGGGGGCCAGGTGCAGTGGCTCATGCCTGTAATCCCAGCACTTTGGGAGGCTGAGGCAGGCAGATCACTTGAGGTCAAGAGTTCACGACCAGCCTGGCCAACATGGCGAAACCCTGTCTCTACTAAAAACAAAAAATTAGCTGAGTGTGGTGGTGCATGCTACTTGGGAGGCTGAGGCAGGAGGATCGCTTGAACCCTGGAGGTGGAGGTTGGAGTGAGCCGAGATCGCCTGACTGCACTCCAGCCTGGGTGACGGGAGTCAAACTCCATCTAAAAAACAAAAAACCCAAAAATGCTGAGAATTAAGGCAAAATTCTGCTAAAAGTTTATGGTAACACCTGGGATGGGAAAGGTCAGGTGTGCAAGAGGATGAGGCCCGAGAGAGAGAGATACCCCTGGCTTGGGGCCTTGACAAGGCTGGAGGAATGGGGCCATGGGGAAGGGGGGTGGCCCATGGTTCAAACAAGGGTTCCCTGGTGGAGGGTTGGAGGCTGTGGGAGGCAGCGGGGAGGATGGGAGCTGCAGGGCATCCCTCAAAGACAACCAGGCCTTTGGCGCCAGCGTAGAGGGGCTTGGGCCAGCCCTGGAAGGGGAGTCCTTTGTCCCTGTCTCCCTGGCTCCCAGCTGCCCACTGCCCCTCCCTGCTCAAGAGAAGAGGCGAGAAGCCTGTGTCAGGGAGGCCCAGCTGGCCTGGGGGTGGGGCAGAGGCTGCTGCTGCGGGTCTTTAGATGAGGACGCGAAAGCCCCAGGGGCCTGGCTGAGGCGGGACCAGCGGAAGGAGTAGGGAGGAGGGCTGGGACAGAGACTGGGTCCCGGAGATACGAGGCAAGGGCAGGGGCCTGGTGTGAACTCACCCATAACCTCCAGGTTCGAGTCTCTCCTCCTGACTGCTCCAGACCTGACCCTTGCTCTTCCTTTGGGACCCCACTGGCGAAAGGGACTTTGCAGATATGACTGAGTTAAGGATGAAGAGAGGGGAGACGACCCTGGATTATCCGGGCAGGTCCCCCTAAACCACAAAGATCCTCGTAAGAGGTGGGCAGCAGGTCAGAGAGGAGAGGAGCGGCTGCCCTGCTGGCTCTGAAGATGGAGGAGGGGCTGAGAGCCAAGGAACGCAGGCGGCCTCTGGAAGCTGGGAAAGGCGAGGAACGGATTCTCTCCAGAGCCCTTCCAGGAGGAAGCAGCCCTGCCCACGCCTCAATTTTAGCCCTGAGAGACCCGTGTCAGCGTGTGGCCTGCAGAACCGTGTTGCAGCCTCCTGAGGAGGAGGAAGCTGTGTGGTTTCAAGCCACTGAATCCTGGGGTCTTTTGTTCCAGCAGCCACAGGACCCTCGTCCGGGGACCAGTACCCCAGCCTGACCGGGGCTCCCTGGTGACCTGCCCAGGCTCCCACCTCTCTGCTAGCTGGGGCTGTAAACATTTTATACTTGTGATGAGGCCACCAGCAAACACGGAGGCCTTCCTCTGGCGGGGACCCAGTGATGAGCCTGGGCCGATGTCCCCAGGCACACTGGGGTTTTCACAGAAGCAATAACATCTCTGTCATTTTTTTCCAGGCCTCACTGAAGATCCCCCTACCCCAGGCTCAAGTCAGAGAGAGAGGAGGTGACAGTGCTGGAATTTCAGCCGGGCATCCGTCCCAGCTCTGCACTGCCTGCGTCCAGCCCCGGCTGGAGCTTGCAGACGGCAGCCCTGCAGGAACCCACCGGGGCTGACTCCTTCCTCCCCAGATCCCACAAAACAGCAATGGATCTCCACTCGGCACGCGTTCCCCTCTACATTCACATGAAGTGTCTTTTAATGGAAAGTGTATAAACTGGTTAATTTTGGTTACTGCACTGAAGTTAGGCAAGTTCCTGCAGCTTTATTAAATGACGAATGCTGTCCCTCCTGAGTGTGAAATTAACTCACTTTTCTTTTCTTTTTTTTTTTTTTTTTTTTTTGAGACGGAGTCTCGCTCTGTCACCCAGGCTGGAGTGCAGTGGCGCGATCTCAGCTCACTGCAAGCTCCGCCTCCCAGGTTCATGTCGTTCTCCTGCCTCAGCCTCCTGAGTAGCTGGGCTACAGGCGCCCGCCACCACGCCCGGCTAATTTTTTGTATTTTTAGTAGAGACGGGGTTTCACCGTGTTAGCCAGGATGGTCTCGATCTCCTGACCTCGTGATCCGCCGGCCTCGGGCTCCCAAAGTGCTGGGATTACGGGCGTGAACCACCGCGCCTGGCAAATTAACTCACTTTTCATGGCAGATTTGAGGGAGACAGAGAAAACTCTTCTCTCACCTGAAACCATGGCTTTGAGAAAAATAAAGTAGAATGACTGTGGCTCTTCGGAGCACGATCTGAAGGACTTGGCAAAATGTTTCCTCTTAGTGGCACCTGTGATGCCAGGTCTGTGAAAAGCCCAGGGAGCCCGGCTGGTACCACCTCTGTGACGTCCTGTGGGCCTCTGGCCATGCTGTGTCGTGGGAGAACGAGCCACCTTGCAGCTGTGTCTTGGAGGATCCTCCCCGCTGCTGTCGGGGGTGCAGTGTGCACTTAAATAGCAAGAACCCGGGTGCAAAGCTGTGAGGCCGGGGGCTCGGTTTCTGCCCCTGCTGTCACACATGACCACCAGCCGGGAGGTGGGAGGCTTGAAACAATAGAAATTTACTCTCTCACGGCTCTGGAGGCCACAAATCTGAAACCAAGGGATGTCAGGGCTGCCCTCCCTGCAGGGCTCAGGGAGACCCCTTCCTGCCTCTCCAGCTCCTGGCTGGTGGCTTTCTCGCTGTCTGTTTTCACACATCCCCTCCTCTGTGTCTCCGTCTCCCTCTCCTTATAAAGACATCAGCCATAGCGGCCCAGAGCTGTGACCCTTCATCTTACCTTCAGCACCTCTGCAAAGACCCTGGTTCCACACTCACAGGTCCTGGGGTTAGGGACATGGCTCAACCTAAAACAGCCTCTAAATGAGGGGGTTTCAGAGGAAGGTTGCCCCAGCCCCTCCGTGCTGAGGAGGATTTGGATACGGAGGAGTACGGGAAGGGCATTCCCGCTGCTTGGAACAGCCCACAGGTGGAGGCGTGCGTCAGGAGGAGCAGGGCCCTGTGGGCTCAGTGGGTGTGGAAGGTCATGTGTGGGGCAGGAGCGTGGGGCTGGGAGCCACAGAGCCCGTGGCAGGCAGGCGTGACCAGGGACAAGCGTGTTGCCGGGGGAGACAGACCCGGAGGATCAGTGAGGCCGGGCTTCCCAGCGGTGGAGCCCCTGGACAAGGTTGTGTCCCTGGGAGGCAGAGGCTTTTTCAGCCTTCATTTCAGGAACAATGACATGAAGCCCTGAGAAGGAGGAGCTCAGCCAGGAGCGGAAGGAGCTGGGCTTGAGCCCAGGGTTCAGCTCGACCAAACCCGGTCCAGAGCTGGCACCTGTCAGCAGCCAAGGAACACATTCAAAAATGTGACGAGGCCGGGCGATGGCTCACACCTGTAAACACAGCACTTTGGGAGGCTGAGGTGGGAGGATTGTCTGAAGCCAGTTCAAGACCAGCCTGGGCAACACAGTGAGGCCCCCCTCTCTGCAAAAAATATAAATAGAAAAAATTAGGCCTGGTGTGGTGGCTCATGCCTGTAATCCCAGCAATTTGGGAGGCCAAGGCAGGTGGATTGCTTGAGCTTAGAAGTTCAAGACCAGCCTGACCAACATAGTGAAAATATGTCTCTACTAAAACAAAAACAAAAACAAAAATTACCCACGTGTGGTGGTGCACGCCTGTAATCCCAGCTACTCAGGAGGCTGAGGCAGGAGAATCGCTTGAACCCGGGAGGTGGAGGTTGCAGTGAGCTGAGATTGCGCCACTGCACTCCAGCCTGGGCGACAGAGCAATTAGCCGGGTATGGTGGTGCACACCTGTAGTCCCAAGTACTCAGGAGGCTGAGGCAGGAGGATGGCTTGGGCCCAGGAATTTGAGGTGGTAGTGAGCTGATATCACACCACTGCACTCCACCCTCGCTCCAGGGTGACAGGGTGAGGCCCTGTCTCAAAAAGTAAATAAATAAATAAGTAAATGAAAAATAAAAATGTGACAAGACCAGGTGCTCATTGATGAGTGAATGGAAAAACGAAACGGGGTCCATCTGTGCCTGGAAAATTCTTCAGCCACAAAAAGGAGCGGAACCCTGACACAGGCTACACTGGGACGAACCTTGAGACCCTTCTGCAGAGTGAAAGACGCCAGTCACAAGAGGCTGCACATGTGTGCCTCTGTGTCTCCAGAACACCCACAACATGCAAAGCCACAGCAACGGGGAGGACTGGGGGTGTCTGGGCTGGGGAGGGGGAGAGGCAGGCGGCTGCTAATGGGGTGGGGTTTTTTTGTTGTTTTTTTTTTTGAGGCGGAGTCTCGCTCTGTCGCCTAAGCTGGAGTGCAGTGGCATGATCTCAGCTCATGGCAACCTCCACCTCCTGGGTCCAAGCAATTCTCCTGCCTCAGCCTCCCAAGTGGCTGGGATTATAGGCACGCACCACCACACCCAGCTAATTTTTGTATTTTTAGTAGAGACGGGGTTTCACCCTGTTGGCCAGGCTGGTCTCAAACTCCTGACCTCAGGTGATCCACCTGCCTCGGCCTCCCAAAGTGCTGGGGTTACAGGCCTGAGCCACCGCGCCTGGCCTGAATGCACATTTTAAAAGAGTCTCGGCCAGGCATGGTGGCTCACGCCTGTAATCCCATCTATTTGGGAGGCTGAGGCATGAGAATTACTGGAACCTGGGAGGTGGAGGTTGCAATGAGCCCAGATTACACCACTGCACTCTAACCTGGGTGACAGAGACTCAAATAAATAAATAGAGTCACATTTGCATAATTTCATGTAATGATGAGCAGAGCCGTCTGAAGGTCATTATCCGGGCAGCCTCTCATCTGAGCTGGGCTCGGAGCTCGGACTGTCCTCTCCCGGGAGCCCCTCAGGCTCTGTGTTTTCATGGGCCAAGGTTGCTGTCAGACTGCCTGAGTCCCCAGGGCTCTGAGTCCAGCAGAAAAGCGGAGACGGTGTCCACGCCCATTTCCTCTTCTCTCCGCCAGCCTCACTGTAGCCTGGCCTTGCTACCTGGCCACTTCCTCCGGGCCACGCCACTCCGGAAAGGAGCCCAAGGACAGCCTTCTGCGGGGGGCCACTGCGCCATCCGTGGGCCACATGGGCTGCTCCAGAGGGCAAGGTCCCCGGCCTCCCTGGGTCAATCAGAGCTGGCTGTGCTTTGCCTGTTTGGCGGTAGAGCTGCGCCGTGCTGGGGACGGGGCTGCACACAGGAGGAGGCTCCTTCTGTTGGAGCAGAGTTGGGGTTGGGGTGGGGGCCACCCTGTCCCCTGGCCTGGCCTGGAAGGAGAGAACAGGCATGTGTGTCTTCCGGAAGATGGCAATGGGCACGGAGCAGAAGGAGACCAAAGGCCTGGGTGCAGCTCCCGTGTTTTGGGGAGACATAGGGGTGTTGTGCGTGTTCAGGAAGTGTGAGGTTCCTGTCTTTGACAGCAAAGGGCTAGGATCAGGAGCCAGGGGTAGGAGTGCAGACCTCAGGGGGAGACGACCAACCTTCACTCCATCTGTGTTCTCTGGGCCTGTTCCCAGGTCAGAGGGCTGTGCTGGGGAGGTACCACACAGTTGGACTCAGCCACAGCTAGGTTTTGATTCAAGGCTCCTCGGAGGCACTCACCCTCTTAACCCTCTCAAGTGAGCCCCCGCTGGGTGCCTGAACTGCAGGAACCTGCAAAACACCTTTGTCCCTCCCAGGCTTCAGACTGACTTCAGAGTTTCTTTTTTTTTTCTATTTATTTATTTATTTTTGAGATGGAATTTTGCTCTGTCCCCAGGCTGGAGTGCAGTGGCGTGATCTCGGTTCACTGCAACCTCTGCCTCCCAGGTTTAAGTGATTCTTCTGCCTCAGCCTCCCGCGTAGCTGGTATTATAGGCGTGCATCACCATGCCCAGCTAATTTTTGTATTTTTAGTAGAGACGGGGTTTCACCATGTTGGCCAGGATGGTCTTGATCTCTTGACCTTGTGATCCACCTGCCTCGGCCTCCCAAAATATTGGGATTACAGGCATGAAACACCACGCCTGGCCTCTTGTTGCTATTTAGAAGAGAACAAATGACTTACAATCTAACGCACATCAGAAGTGACTGCCAGTGTTTCTGACTGAGACTTAAATAATGAGTCACTCTGATGTTTGCACTGCAGTTTGAAGCAACACGATGTCTCCTTTTGTGAAATTAACTCTGAAATGGCCCCACGTTTAAAGAGGTAACTTTATTCTGCTTTGGTATTTCAGCTCATTTTGAAACCCAAGCTTGGTCTCCTCTCTTTGCCATGTGGGTTGTCCGTGGATTCCAGCTGAAAGCGGCGGACCCTGGCTGGCGGGTGCAGGTGCAGTACAGTTAGAGCTGGAGGCAGTCCTGCCTCGTGCAGCCACTACCAGCGCTCGGGATTTAACCACTTGGACCCTCTGTCTCCTCTTCAGTAAGACAAAGCCAGCACCAGAAGGGTTAAGATTGAAAGAGACTTTCCTAAACTCTGATCCATGGACCTGTGCGTTGGTGCCAATGTTTTCATCGATGTGCAGTGAAATGAGGAAAAGGAGGGCCAAGTGGAATAAATCATTTCATGTGGGCCGGGCGCGGTGATTCACGCCTGTGATCCCAGCACTGTGGGAGGCCAAGGTGGGTGGATCGCTTGAGCCCAGGAGTTTGAGACCAGTTTGGGCAACATAGGGAGAACTTGTCTCTATTAAAAAAAAAATACTTTCATGTAAAAGGCTTTTTGTTCAGAGATTATGCTACCCTACTGTATTTGGTGCTAAAAGGTGCTTTTATGAAATATTGAGACTATTAAGCAATAGTTAAAAAAATTAATGTCAGTATCTGGAAAAAACATAAGGTTAGAGTCCTATGCAAACCCGGAAGTGCTTGTTGACAGTTTTCTGGTTTGTGATTTTTCCTAAGTCTGAGGACCCCTGTTTGGGGTGGCGCTGCCTCACTGGTGCCTTCAGGTGAACCCTGGCGGGGGGCAGATTCCCTGGCAGGGAGCTGGGCCCAGCCGTTCAGTCCAGCCAGAGCAGAGAAGGCAGTCGGTCAACATGCAGGCCCTGCCCCGGGCGTTGGTGCCAGATAAAGACACGTCCCAGGAATTCCTCTGAGACCTTGGAGCCCGTGGCTGGTGCGCGTGGGAGGAAGGGAGGTGTGAGCCAGGCGCCCAGACCACAGGGCTGGTGGGTGGGGCAGGACCAGGGCCAGTGCCCCACCACATGAACCTGCCAGGGCTGGGGGCCTGGAAGCCCTTTCCCCCGGGAGGGTGACAGGGTCACTGACGGTGACCATCTGGCTGGTGCTGAGGCGGAGGGTGGGGATTGGAGCCACTGGGGTGGGATCCTCTGGCCATCGGCGGTGGCCGTCAAGCTGCTGTCAATCCCTACTGTAGTGCCTGGGTGGGGGCTCTGTGCCCTGGAGACCCCTCTGTTCCCTCACCT
>NW_026653867.1:3510-10666 GCF_009828535.3 Hylobates moloch | reverse complement strand
CATGTATCTCTATTTTCTAAAGGTATTTTAATACAATGGAATCGATGCATAAATGGCATATACATTTTTTAAATGTGGTAATTACCACCAAATTATCTATTTGAAAAGTCATCAGCAACTTAAACTTTAAGCAGCAGGATAAGTACCACTGCTGTTTATTCTCACAAACATTGTGGATAGAAAACAGTATCATTCCTCTTTTAACTTAAATTCTTTTATGAGAAACACTAAGGATTTTTTCCTATGTACATAAGTAACTTGTGGATCTGCAAAAAAGTACTTTGCTCACTTTTAGAGTTCTTTTCTTGTTGATTTGATTTGAAAGAATTCCCTATAAAATAAAGATGTGCTTTATATCTGTATATATATAACTGATATATATAACAGATTATATCAGTATTATATACAATTTTTTATATGTATAATCAGTTATATATAATAATATATATAATAAAAAGTAAATTCCCTGTAGGATGAAGATACACTTTTCATCTGAATATCTATTTTTATATATATTAGTAAAAACATATACATAGTAAATATTTTTCAAGTATGTTATCATTTGTTAATTTTTTTCTGATACACAGGGGGGGTTTAATTTTTTTTTTTTTGAGACAGAGTCATGCTCTGTCACCCAGGCTGGAGTGCAGTGGTGTGATCTCGGCTCACTGCAACCTCCACCTCCCAGGTTCAAGTGATTCTCCTGCCTCAGCCTCCCGAGTAGCTGGGACTACAGGTGCGTGCCACCATGCCAGGTTCATTTTTTGTATTTTTAGTAGAGATGGCGTTTCACTGTGTTAGCCAGGATGGTCTCGATCTCCTGACCTCATGATCCGCCCACCTCAGCCTCCGAAAGTGCTGGGATTACAGGCATGAGCCACTGCGCCTGGCCTGGGGGTTTTAATTTTTAGTTTGCTAAATCAACCTTCAGAATGCCTGCTTGTGAGGTCATTCTTAGGAAGGCCTTTGGCAGTGTAAAATGTACCTGTATAAATAAGCATTTGTGTTTTCTTCTGGTACTTTTCTCATTTTGCATATGTAAAAATTTCAATCTGTATTCCATCAGGAACTCATTTTTGTGACATAAAATTTCATTAGTTTTCTTCAAAGTGCAGGCATTTTATTAATAACTCAACCCTTCCTACTCATCTGAAATGTTACCATTATCAGTCCTTACATCTATATCTTACATATATTTCAGTGTTTCTGGATTTCCATTCTGTTCCATGTATTTATGTCTTTTCAGCTGTTAGTAAACAATTGTGGGAATTAATAGCACATTTTGATATCTAGAGGAGCAAGTCTTTTTTTCACTCTTATAAAAATTTTTAAATGTCATCACAATAGTAAGACAGCAGGTGTCATGCAAAAATGATAAATCCTTGATATTTTCTTTCGGTTTATGTAAAACTGATAAACATGGAAAGAGCTCATGCTTTGAGAAAACTGAGTCTTCCCGTTCAAGGAACCCACCTCCCACTTCCATGTGTCGCTCTAAGAAGCTCCAGTAAAGAAGCTATCTACCTGGGTGGATTCGGATGTGAAACCGACACAGGCTTTTACCTGAGAACTTTCCGCCTACTGAACACGACTCATGGTATTTTTGACATGGGAATGAGCTCTCATCAAGCACCTCCATGACCCCATGTTTTAAACGTGTATATGCTTAACTTTGTGAGTTAAATCACTCAACTTCTCCACCAGGTGCTCCAGGCGGGGAATTGCCAGCGATGGAAAGCAGCGGAGGCTCCGTTTGGCTCCGCTGCTCCGAGGGTGCCCAGCGCTCTCCAAGGCTCCCGTCCCAGGGGCTGCGGGGCTGCGGGGAAGCCGGGCCTGGGGACCCCGTCCCACCGCGGCTGAGCCCCCGCTACCTGTCCTGGGCATCCACGTCCCGGCTCCTGCGCGCCAGGCGGCGCTCCACCTCCGCGGCGTCGCCTTTGAGGGCCGCCCTGCGGATCTTCCGCAGTTCCGCGTCCCTGGTGTGGTCCCGGCACCGCGTACTCGTGGTCGATGGAGCCCGGGACCGCCCGGCCCAGGCGTCTCCCGAAGCTGAAGAGCTTCTTCATGGGGCGACTTCTCCTCAGACGCCCACCACCGGCTCCTGAGCCCCCGCGGCTCCTCGTGGCCTTTCCACCCTCACCCAGCCCCAAACCCGAGACGTAGCTCAGAATCCGCGACCCAGCCGGGTCCACCACAGCCTTCAGCAGCGACACTCGCAGCCTCCAGCCTCTCAGCCCGCAAAGCCGTTAGACGCGCGCCTCCAGCTCAGCGCCCGCTCGGACTCCGGAAGCCGCTCCCAAGCCCGCGCGGCCGGCAGGGGGCGGCTTCAGCTCGGGCGCAGGCGCCGCTGGCTGGCGGGTTCTCCTGGGCTCGCCCGGGACGTCCCGTAGTCGCAGGCGCGCAACCCGCCCGGCCTGAGGGCCCGCCTGGCCGTGACCCCCGCCCCGCTCCTCCTCCGAATAGAGATCGGCGCTGCTGGCAGGGGCCCTCCGCAGCCACCAGGGATGCGGCTGTGGGCCAGTTCCCGCCCCGGTGCAGCCGCCGCCGGGCAGACCGCCTGGCTTGGCCGGAGCCGCGGCATCTGGCCCCGGTTCTGCGAGGCTGGGAGCGCCAGCGAGCTTGGGAGTTGCCAGGCGGCTGCTGCGAGCAGGCAGAGGGCGCCTGGAGCTTGGGCGCCCGGGCGGCGGAGCATGGCCTGGGCGGCCTCTGGATCGCGAGTGCACCCGGCCTGAGAGCCTGCCAGGCCCTGCCCCCGCTCGGCTCCTCCTCTGCCCGGGCTCCGGACCGCTAGCCAGGGGCCCTCTGCAGCCACCGGGAATGGGGCTGAGGGCGGGTTCCCGCCCCTGTGCAGCCGCCCCAGGGCCGACCGCCTGGCTTGGCCGCAGCCACTGGTACGTCTGGCTCCGGTTCTGAGATGTGGGGAGTGCGGGCGGGCTCGGGGGTTGCCTGGAGGCTGCTGCCTGCACACAGAAGGCGGCTGCAGCTTGGGTGCCCAGGCGGGCTGGAGGGGCATGGCCTGGGCGGCCCCGGGATCGCCAGCGCGCCCGACTGAGGGTCCCCAGGACGTGTCTCTCGCCCCACTCCTTCACCGCAGGGAGTTCGGGTCCGCTGGCACTCGGCAGTCACCCCGATGGGGTTGAGCGGCAGGTTCTCAGTTCTCGCCCCTGTGCAGCCGCCGCCGGGCAGAATGCCTGGCTTAGCCGCAGCCCCCGGGACACCTGGCCCTGGTTCTGCGACGCTGGGAGCGCGAGCAGGCTCGGGAGTTGCCAGGCAGTTGCTGCCTGCACACAGAGGGCGACTGTAGCTTGGGCGCCCAGGCGGCGGAGCATGGTCTGGGTGGGCTCCGGAATGCGTCCGCGCCAGGCCTGTGGGCCCCGCTGGTGGTGCCACCCGCCCCGCTCTTCATCTGCCGGAGCCTGGAGCAGCTGGAATGGCCACTCTGCAGTCACTGGGGATGGAGTTTTCTTATCCCACGCATGCACACAAAAAGGTAACTATTATGTGAGGTAATTAACATGTTAATTGACTTCATTTTGGTGATCATTTCAGAATGTGCATATAGATATGAGCACATCACACTGTACACCTTGAATGTGTACAATTTTTATTTCTCTATTATACCTCAGTAAAGCTGAAAAAATTAACAGGATCGAAAGGATAACCCCACAGTTTTATAGTAGTAGTTGGACACTTCAATACCTCATTTTAATTAATGGATAGAAAAACCAGATAGAAGCTTGACGAGAAATAGAAGACCTGAACAACAGTATAAGCCATTTAGAGCTAATACACATATGCAGAACAGTCCACCCAACAACAGCAGAATATACCTTCTTTTCAAGCGGATATGGAACTTTCTCTAGGATAGGCCATATATCTTCGTCCACAAAATATATCCTAATCATTTTTAAAAGCTTGAAATGATACAAAATATAATTTACAATCACAGTGGAAGAAACAACAGATACATAAAAAATGAGCCGGGCGCGGTGGCTCACGCTTGTAATCCCAGCACTTTGGGAGGCCGAGGCGGGCGGATCACGAGGTCAGGAGATCGAGACCACAGTGAAACCCCGTCTCTGCTAAAAATACAAAAAAATTAGCTGGGCGTGGTGGCGGGCGCCTGTAGTCCCAGCTACTCGGAGAGGCTGAGGCAGGACAATGGCGTGAACCCGGGAGGCGGAGCTTGCAGTGAGCCGAGATTGCGCCACTGCACTCCAGCCTGGGCAACAGAGCGAGACTCCGTCTAAAAAAAAAAAAAAAAAAAAAAAGAAAATTGGAAAATTCACAAATATGTGGAAATTACACAATACACTCTTAAACTACCAGTGAGTGAAGGAATAAATCACAAGCGAAATTATAAAACATCTTGAGACAAATTAAAATAAAAACAAAACATACCAAAACTTATTGAATACAGTGAAAGTAGAATTCAAACGAAAATGTGTGGATATAAACAACTACATTTAAGAAAAAAATCTCAAATCAGTAACTTCACTCTATACCTAAGGGCAGTAGAAAAAAAAAAAGACTAAATCCAAAGCTAGAAGAACAAAAGAAATAATAAAGATTAGAGCATAAATCAATAAAATAGAAAGTTGAAAAGCAGTGGAAGAAATAAACATAGCTAAAAGTTAATTCATTGAAAGATCAAATCTTTCACTATATTGACTGAGCAAAAGATGGAAGACTCAGTATTAAAATCATAAATGAAAGTGGCACCATTACTACCAACTTTACAGAAATAAGGATTATAGGACTATACTGTGAACAACCGTATAACAACAAATTATGTGCCCTGTATGAAATGGATGAATTGCTAGAAAGACGCAAACTACCAAAATGGCTCAAGAAGAAAGAGAAAATCTGAATAAGACCTATAACAGACAAGGAGATTGAATTAGTGATTGAAAGTGATTTAACAAAGAAAGATTTATGATCAATCTACCTAACATTTAAAGAAAAATCCTTTTTCCCAAATTTCTGACAAAGTGTATGAAGAAGATTGATAACAGCATTATCCTGATACCAAAGCCGAGATCGCGCCATTGCACTCCAGTCTGGGCAACAAGAGCGAAACTCCATCTAAAAAAAAAAAATAAATAAAATAAAATTCAGTGTAATATACTATAACAGTAAAATGAATAAGCACATGATTATTTCAGTTGATGCAGAAAAAACATTGATGAAATACAACACCCGTTTATGATAAAAATAATAAACTAGGCATAGAAGGGAACTTCTGCAATATGACAATAGGATATATAAAAAACTGACAGTCAATATCATGTCAATGATGAAACACTGAAAGCTGTTTTCCTAACATCTAGAACAAGACAAGGATGGTGCATTTGCCGCTTCTATTCAACATAGCACTGGCAGTTCTAGCCAGAGAAATTAGGCAAGACAAAGAAATAAAAGGCATCTAAATTAGAAATAAAAAATAGAAGTAAAATTATATCTACACATGATCTTATATGTGTGAAGCTCCAAAGAAACCACAAAACCCATTAGAACTAATTAAAGAGGCAGGATGCAAGACAAACATATGCAAATTAGTTTTATTTCTATATAGTTGTAATGAACTATCAAAACATTTTTAAAATCCCATTTATAATAGCATCCAGAAATAAGATATTCAGGCATCAATCTAACTATGGTGGTATACACAAAACTTTGCTGAAAGAAACTAAAGAGAGTTGCAATCACTGGAAAGATATTCTGTGTTCATGGATTGTAAGATAATATTGTTAAGATGACAATACCATCTATAGTAATCTATAGATTCACGGCAATACCATCAAAACCCCAAAGACATTTTTTGCAGAAACAGAGAAACTCATTCTAAAATTCATACAAAAATTCAAAGGATCTGACATAGACAAAACGATCTTGAAAAAGAACATTGGAAAACTCACATTTTCCAGATTAACAATGTACTACAAATCTACAGTAATCAAGAGAGTGTTTTACTGGCATAAGACCAATAGACATTTAGACCAATAGAACAGAATTGAGATCCTAGAAATTAGTCTTCCCATATATGGTCAACGACTGTTCAACAAGGGGGCCAAGACCAGTCAAAGGAGGAAAGAACAGTCTCTTCAACAGCTGGGTATCAGTGCACAGGAGAGAAGTTAGACCCTTGCCTTGCACTATATACAAAAATTAACTCTAAATTAACAAAAGACTTAAATGTAAGGGCTAAAATGTGTAACTCTTAGACGAAAACACACAGGGAAACCTTCATGACCTTTGAGTCTTAAGTGTTTTTTGAAATATGACAGAAAAGCACAGAAAAAAGAAAAATACAGAAATTAGATTTAATCAAAAACTTTAATGCATCAAAGGACACTATCAAGGAAGTGAAAAGACAACCCATAGTATGTGAGAAAATATGTATCTGACAAAAGCAAAGTGTGTATCTGATAAAAGCTTCATATCTCAAAACTCAGCAACAGAATTGCTAACATCCCAATTAAAAAATAGGCAAAGGACTTGAATAGACATTTCTCCAAAGAAGATACATGAATGTCTAATAAGAACAAGAAAAGATGCTCAACACCATTATTCATTAATAAAATGCAAAACAAAACCAAAATGAGATGCCACTTTGCTTCCACTAGTATGGCTTTCATAACAACGACACAGAAAATAAGTGTTGCTAAGGAGGTGGAGAAATTGGAGCCCTCCTGAACTGGCCGCTAGGAATAGAAAATGATGCAGTCGCTGTGGAAAACGTTTTGGTGGTTCCTCACAGAATCACACAGAGACCCAGAAATTCCACTCATAGGTATGATACACAAAAAAGTTGACAGCAGGGTCTTGAACAGATATTTTTACACCAAAGTTAATTGCAACATTATTCGCCATAGCCAAAAGGCAGAGACAACCCTTGTCCATCAACAAATGAATGGATACAGAAAATATAATACATAAATAATAGAATATTATTCAGCCTTTAAAGGGGATGAAGTTCTGATACATGCAACATGGGTGAAACTTGGAAACATGATGCCGAGTGAAGTAAGCCAGACACGAAACGACAAATGTTGTATGATTCTGCTGATAAGAAATATCTAGAACAGGCAAATCTGTGAAGACGGAACGAAGATTAGTGTTTACCAGAGACTGGGGAGAGGAAGTAATGGTGAGT
>NW_026653867.1:0-3410 GCF_009828535.3 Hylobates moloch | reverse complement strand
CAGATCTGAGAATTATTTCTATATCCATTGTTATTTGCTCAGTTGCCAAATATTAAGGTTTTTCTGAACATATTTTTGTTATTGATTTTTAATTTAGTCCTGTTTTGCTCAGAGCACAAACTGTCTATGATTTAATTTCTTTTATATTTAATGAGAACTATTTTATGGTCCAGTACTTGATCTATCTTGGTTAATGTTCCACAGACATTTGAAAAGTAGATCTGATTATCATCACCTTTACTGTGTTGATGTCTGTTTCACATTTTGAAGTTTCATTAGGTTCACCCATTTAAGATTGTTAATTTTATAAACTGGACTTTTTTGATTATGACTTGACACCTTTATCTTTGGCAGTACTCCTGTTCTGAAGACCACTTTATCTAATATTGATATGGGCACACCATGTACGGTTAGTATTTGCATGGCACATTTACATCCATACTTTTGCCTAAATGATATAATAATTACTTTCCAAAACCACCTCCAAAGATGTTCTAAAACTATTATAATTAGGGATAGTTGCACCAGATCTTTCAAGAACTTTTAAATATCAGGGCTTAGATGACACTGATACCAGGGTACAAAAAAATGCCATTAAGATACCTATTATAATTGGAATTTTCAGGGATCAGCTGATGAATGGCTTTCTGGTCCACCTTTCTCTCACATTAGTCTGATGGGTTTGTTAAACTACCCTGTGTTCATTGCCCTGGTCATTGAGGACATAATTGAAATGGATGTACACAGCAACTTACAGGAATTGCATTGGTTTGTTGAAATGTAGAATAAGAGCAATTATGGTAGGGAAGACCAAGCAAAAGTTCCTGTATTAGGCAGCGCTTTTCATAGAAACAGAATCAATAGGATACACACACACACACACACACACACACACACACACACACACAAACACACAGACACAGAGAGACAGAAGGATAGAGACAGAGAGAGAGAGAGAGACAAAAAGAGACAAATAAAGAAAATTTATTGTGGAAATTGGCTCACACAATTGTGGAAGACAACAAGTCCCATGCTACGCCGTCTGCAAGCTGGAGAACCAGGAAAGCCAGTGGCGTAATTCAACGAGTTGAAGACTAAGGACCAGAAGAGTCAATGGTGTGAGTCCTGGTATCCAAAGGCTCAAACATGGCAGCTCCTCAGGGGAAGAGAAGATGGATATTGCTGTTATAGAAGGGAAAGCAAATTTGCCTTTCCTCTGCCATTTTGTTCTATTCTGGCCTTCGAAGATTGCATGATGCCTGCCCACACTGCTAAGGGCAGATCATCTTTACTTAGTTTACTGATTCAAATGCTAAGTTCCTCCAAAATCAATCTCACAGTTTTCTGGGTACCCCATAAGCCAGTAAAAAAATAAAAGTAAAAAAACGTAAAATGGAATAGGAAATGGTAAAATAAAACATAAATGGTTAACATAAAATTAACCACCACATTCTCTAATGAAAGCTGTCTGCCCAGTAATGAAAACAGAAAATCAGCAACAAATAAGATGGCAGCGATAATCACATTCTCAAAGATAAAAAGGGTGCAGGTGTCGAAGTCTCTAGCACATCCCCATTTAATGTACTGGAATGACCCATGCAAGATTTTGAATCTGGAGGATGATGGGAAATCATGTAAATGTCAGCAACTGATAATTCCAAATGCATCTGCTGTGTGTTATTACGTAGTATCTTTATTTTAACAGCTCAATGCAGCTTCTACTCTTGGTTTTGCATCTATGATCTGACAAATATCATTTTCTATCCCCTTCATGAAAACAGATAAAACATATTTTCATGCACCAGGGTAGACCACAGAACACATTTGCTGTCTTGCCCAGGGCTATGATTGTGCTTTGTTATAATATGACCTGAAGTAACCTTAATAGTCTTCAAATTACAAAGACCAAAATATTGATCACTATATTGATGATATCAGATTTATCAGCCCTAGTGAGCAAGAAATGTCATTTTCTGATACTCTTGTACAGGAATGTGAACAATAAACCATAATCTGAAACATAAAACCTACAGTCTCAAGGGCCTTTCGCTGGTAAGTATTTTAGGTTTGCAGTTGCCCTCAGTAATTCAGGATACCTTCCATGGTAGAGGACAAGATGGTAAATTATTGCATTTTGTACCAGCTGACATACAAAAGCATCACAGTGTTGGTTATGGTTCTCTGGATTTTGGGCACTATATAAACACCCCCCTTGGGAATACTGCATCAACCCATTTCTCCAATGTTTAATGGCTTTCAGCACAGCAAGGGCTTTTGTTCTTGTGAACTGGCCGAATTAAGACAGCTCATCATGATTGAGGAGGTTAAACAGAAGCTCTGGCAAGCCCCCATAAGAAAGTTTTAAGTTATGTTTATACATGTATATGTAATTAAAAGTAATAGAACAGAAAAGGGAAAAGTGTCTCAAAGTTTCTTACTCTGTATAAAAATAAGTACTATTAATAGCTTTTATGCAGCTTTTAATTATAATAAATATTATTATAAAAATTGTAAATAATACATATGCATATTCTTCCTTTCCCATAAGCTACTTTTATCCTACATATAAAATACATCTATTTTCATTTTCCTATTTGTGACTATAGGACAATTTAAAAATTATGATCTGTATTTATTTTACTTCAGTGATCTTTGCTGAAAAAGTTTCAACTGATTTTATAGGGGATTAGATATAACCTGATTATATATATTCGATATAACCTGAAATAATCATATAATTTAAGAAGTGGAAGAGAACTTGGGTATTACTGTTTTATGGCATAAAATAGGGCTGAAGTCAAATAATAATAACGAACGTTTCTTGATCATTTACTATTTGTTAGGAACTTTGTTACAATTAATTTTCACAACAACCCCATGACCCACGTAATAGTTTAATCTTGTTTATTTTTTGCAATAAATCTATGGTATAGGTACTATTAATATTACCAACTTCCTGGCTAACACGGGGAAACCCTGTCTCTACTAAAAATACAAAAAATTAGCCAGGCATGGTGGCGGGCGCCTGTAGTCCCAGCTACTCGGGAGGCTGAGGCAGGAGAATGATGTGAACCCGGGAGGCGGAGCTTGCAGTGAGCCGAGATAGCGCCACTGCACTCCAGCCTGGGAGACAGAGCGAGACTCCATCTCAAAAAAAAAAAAAAATTATATATATATATTATATATATATTACCAGCTAGCAGTTTTCCACAGGGATGATTTTGCCCCCCGAGGTAAACCTGGACATTTTTGGTTGTCACGACGATGGGGTAGGGGACAGTGGCATCTAGTGGGTAAAGACCCCAGATGCAGATAAACAAAGAATGGGACAACGTCCGGGAGCAAAGAAATGTCCAGGCCAAATCTCAATGTACCAAGGCTGAGGAAGATTATCATAGAAGGAGAAACTG
>NW_026653866.1:541-10668 GCF_009828535.3 Hylobates moloch | reverse complement strand
GATTCTCCTGCCTCAGCCTCCCAAGTAGCTGGAATTACAGGCATGCACCACCACTCCTGGTTAATTTTGTATTTTTAACAGAGATGGGGTTTCTCCATGTTGGTCAGACTGGTCTCGAACTCCCAACCTCAGATGTTCTGCCCGCCTCGGCCTCCGAAAGTGCTGGGATTACAGGCGTGAGCCACCACACCTGGCCTCCCCCAACTTTTTATATTTGTCATGCTTTATCTGCTTTTTATTCCTTCAATTTGAAACCTTTAAGTAACTTCTAACCAGACAAAATTTTTTAACAAACACATATTTTTATGACTTTATAACTTTTATCAAAAGCATATCTTGCTTTTGTTTATACACTCTGAATACAGAATTGTTTCTCTCATATCTAGGATCTTTAATTACATATATCAACTAGAATTTGAACTCTTAGTAGCCCTAAATTGTAGTGAAAACCTTTGTGAAAGAAAAATATCTTGGGCCCCCTCAAAAACTGCTCAGGTCAAATCTGCGTCCCATTCTATTCAAAGTCATCCCTGGCCTCACTGAGATAGATGCATATCTGATTGCCTCCTTTGGAAAGCCTAATCAGAAACTCAAAAGAATGCAACTGTTCCTTTGTCTTTCACCTATCTGTGACCTGAAAGCCTGCTCCCTGCTTTGAGTCTGCCTGCCTTTGCTTCAAGTTGTCCTGCCTTTCTAGGCTGAACCAATGTACTTCTTGTATATATTGATTGATGTATTATGTCTCCCTACACTGTATAAAGCTACACTGTGCCCCAACTACCTTGGGCACATGTCTTCAGGACTTCCTGAGGCTCTGTCATGGGCGCACATCCTCAACCTTGGCAAAATAATCTTTCTACATTGAGACGTATCTCAAATTTTCAGGGTTCACACCTAAGTAATTTTGAACTATTTTACATCAATATTTGTAAATAAAAACCATTTTAAAATTTTTTAGAAAGACAGTTCTTCAAATTATTGTTTATTAACAGATCTAAATATATTTAGCTTTTCTGTACCATATTGTTACCAGGGGTCCTTGTTCTTAGAGCTCCAAGATGGTGGCAGGCTGCTTCCAAGCTGGCGGCAAGCCTCTTGTTCTCTGAACTGGGGTTCTTGGCCTCACAGATTCCAAGCAATGGAATCTTGGACCATGCGGTGAGTATTATAGCTCTATTCAGCTTGATTAGGACGAACCCTGGGCACTTAGCCCACACAGGAACAATGGTGAGCCTCTAGCCCGATTGGAAGCAGCCATGGGCACCACCTCGCTGGATCAGAAGTGCAGCAGACACCCTGCCGGATCTGGAGGGGTGGAAGTCTGCGGCGGGTCTGCGATGGCGGCAAACGGCAGTGGTGGATGGCGAGTGAAAGCTCAGCTCAAGCCGTAACAAACACGGACCAGAAGAGTGTGCATTTGCAAGATTTAATAGAGTGAAAACAGAGCTCCCATACAATGGGAGGGGACCCAAAGGGGGTTGCCATTGCCTGCTGGAATGCCTGGGTTTATATCCTGATCATTGTCCCTCCCCCGTACTCTCAGGCAATAGATGATTGGCTATTTCTTTACCTTCTATTTTTGCCTAACATTCTGTTTTTGCCTAAGAGCATTTTAGTGAGCTCTGTTTACTGCCTGATTGGTCGGGTATGAGATAAGTTGCAAGCCCCTTGTTTAAAGGTGGATATGGTCACATTCCCAGCTAGGCTTAGGGATTCCTAGTCGGCCTTGGAAATCCAGCTAGTCCTGTCTCTCAATATGAAAATAACATGTCAAGGTATATAGACTTAAACTAATGTTTAATAATTGATATTTCAGTATTTTAACTTAAAAATGACTCAGAAATTTTATAATTATCTATTACTTAATGTAACATAACATGACTTCAGGATTTTAAATTACTGAAAATAATTTTGAAAATATGACACAAGTGCCTGCCCTAATGTCTTCTCCCAGTCATCCTGGGTCCCAAGTAGCCACATGGCACCCAGGAGGACTATGAAGGTCAGGGCCTGTCTGAGTCCTGAATTTACATACCAGGTGTAGAGGTCAGGAGAGAAGACAGAGCTATGAAGAATATACCCGATGGATCCAATCCCTCCCAAAATAACCAGTAGACAAGCAGGAAAAGTAGGGAAGAAGGAGACCATATTGGGCTTGATTCTGGCTTCTAGCTGTAAAAAGTAAAGTAGAGGTTCCTCTTCAAAGAGAATTTCCTCCCCATCTAATTAGGAATAAATAGTAACTTCTCTTGAAAGCAAAATTTATTCAAAGACCTGTGCTAACATTCTTAAATATCTGCTAATCATAATAAAGAAGTCAAGGTACTTTATGTTCTTAGCTCCCACAATTTAGCCTAAATATTTGCCCTGGTATGCTTATACTGGTCCAAGCAAGCATTAGGTCATAGCCTGTTTCTCTTCCTTATTTGAAGGTGTTTTTACCTTTCTCAGCATTCCACAAGTTACTTCCTCCTTCCTTTGTTCTCCTCTGCCTTTGCCTCTTTTAAAAAGTTCTAAGTTGCTAGCCAATCAGGACAAATACAGAATATGAGGTTGCATTCCAGCCAATGGAAACTGGACACAGCAGTAGGGTGGACGCATCAGGTTATAAATGACCCTGTCTCCTTTGTTCGGTGTACTCTCATGGCGAAACTGCTGGCAAGCGTACCCTTTCTACAGAAAGTAAAAATGGCCTTGTTGAGGAAATTAAATTTATGTTCAAGTGCTATTTCTTTATGGCACCAGGGAACAAACATTTCAAACATAGCTGCTGGTCTAGACACTAAGAACATGTTTCCAGACCTCATCATGACCACCTATCCAAACACCTAAATCCAGAGGCTCTAACCAAAGACAGCTCACGGTCAAATAAAGCAAGTATCCAGTTATATTTAACTGATAATTTTAAAACCATTCCTATTTTACTTACAATTAAAACTAGCTTTATTTTCCAAATATTATCACAGACACACAACACATGTGGATATTAAAACACACAGAAGCAGATTTTATAGCTTTTGCAAAGGATTTTCATTTGCCAGCTTTTAAATAGTTTTTTTTTCTCCATTCATCTATTTCATTGCTCTAAGCAATTGTTAACTAGGCAACAAATTGTGTTTCTAAAGGGACAACTCTTATTTGTCACAAAAATATATATATATGTATATTTCATAAGCACAAAGCTAAGATTTTAGGCCTAAATATTGTATCATCATTTGCTCAAACCAAGAAAAATAAAACCGTGATCAAGTAAAAGATAACTCAAGACAAGATGGCCAGAAAAGCATCTTAAACAGAGGTATGATTATGTACATTTAAAAGAATAGTAAGAGTTCCTAATGTATATAGGTAGACATCCTTAAAAATGGAGATTTCCTTTATAGACATAAATTTCTTTTACAAAAGAATTTTTAGAGCACCAATTAAATTCCAGAAAGGTGTATCTTAGTTCAATACGTGGTCTTTTAAAATTAGCTACTGTTTCTTAGCTAAAATTACTGAGTTCTTGGTGGAACCCACTAAGGAATAGGGCAAAGAAATCATTGTCTATGCTTGCACTCAACATAGATAGATATGAAAATGAAGCAAGCCTATTTTACCTGAGAGATTACTTTTCATATGCACTTTATCTAGGATAGCTTTCTTTCTATTTTCAGGGCAGGATAGTAACTAAGCCAAAAGGTTAGCAGATTTAATTTTTCTTATCAATTAGTCACTTAATCTGTTTATTTGCCTTTTATAAAGAGTATTTAAATAATAAAAGACTTTGCAGCTTTTTTAGCCAGTGATTTTTTCCCTACCTAAGCATGAGCATACAAGAAAGAAGAAACAAAAGGGGTAGAACACAAAAATCCCTGTGAATTTCCAAAAGCCAAAGTTTACACCCCTTGTAATATTGCCATTGACTACAGGTTTCTTTCTGACTCAGTCGGACTTATAAGAGGCCTCTAACTGGAACCAAGACACTTAATTATCAGATCCAATCTGATCCTGGACCCAGTCCAGTTTTTATTGCAACTTCCAAACCCAGTTTAAATCCAAAATTTGCTCAAAGAAACTTGGAGAGCTCAAAACACAAATCTGTGGAGCTCTGGAATCCAAGAGAGAACTTACCACGATCCCCAGTTGCTGTAAAAGAGCAATGGACACAATGGGCCCAGCAGGTACCTTGCTTGTCACTCGGTGATCTTGGAGGTTGCTAGAAACTCTGCTTTAGATCCCACATCTCACACTATCTGTTAAAAAAATCTTGGCTGAATTAAATGTAACACAGTTTAATTGAGCAAAGAACAATTCACAAATCAAGCAGCCTCCTAAGCCAGAGTAGGCTCAGAGACTCCAGTGCAGCACATGGTGGAATAAGATTTATGAACAGAAAAAGGAAAGTGATGTACGGAAAATGAAAGTGAGGTACAGAAACACCCAGACAGGTTACAGCTCGTGTTTGCCTTATTTCAACATGGTTTGAATAGTTGGCCACCTTTGTTTGGCCAAAACTCAGTGATTGGCACAAGAGTAGGCTACGGTCTGTTTATACTTCCATTTAGGTTATAGTTCACAATGTACAGAGAAACCTTTAGGCAAAACCTAAAATATGTAAGGAGGCAGCTTTAGGCTAAACTTGATTTAACAGTATATAACATAGAACATAACACTTCTGTATTGCTTTTTTCATTAAATTATCTGTCTTCCTCTCTAAATCCTCAGCCATACCTTGGATCATCAGTATCTAGTAGAATTCCTGGTGCCTGATAGACACTCAATATATATTTGATGAATAAATAAATGAATGTGTTCTATGTGGAATCTAAATCTGTCAAACAAAAAAAGCACTTGACAAACCTCTAAGAATGATAGTGATGTATTAACACTTAGAAGATATTTCTGGTGAAATTTCTAAATTCTTATGTGTTGCATGTAACTTTATTTTTTTAAATTAAGACACATAACAATATAAAATTCAGTTGTATTCCCTTTTCCCATTAATACCTTTATCTCATCTTATCTGAATATTCAGAAACATGCCTTTCAAATTCCACATATGGAGGAAGCTAGTCAAAAGTTAAAACTGAGTTATTTTTTGAAGGAGGAAGCATGCATATAAATCTAGAACATATAACTATGTCCTGCATATTCTTAGAGGTACAAATTTAAATCACTGATTTCATATTCCAAGTATATGTACTAACAATTTATCAAATGACAAAATAGATAACTCAATATAAAAGGATATTTCTAAATCTATGCTTCTGTCATTATGTATTCTAAAACTTTAGTCATTAATATAAAATTATGAGTACCATCATCTTTTTTTTAAAAGTAAACTGATTGTGAAATTATATATTGAAGTGTTGCAGAAAACATTCCCCTGTTTTCTTCTAATGTTTAATGAATATTAGCAGCATAAAAGAAACTATGTACTTGCATCCCTTCTAATTTCATCTATTTTAAAAAAACAGAAACCTAAGAGATGAACTTAACAGAATTCGATATCAAGTAACTTATCTATTCATATCATAAACTTGATAGTTCGATGAGTAATTAATAGAAGATAGATTAATAGAGTAAAATATCAGGAATTCCATGGCAAATCAAAGAGGACAGAAAGTAACTGGTCAAGATTACAACCCAAAGTCGAATGATTTTACTAATGCCTGCAATCAGAAATAGGGTTTTGATAGAGAGTTTATAAGTTACATAAAGTAAGAAATATTTTTCATCATAAATAGTTTCCTATAATTCATATAGAAAATTAACTGAAAATATTTTAGGTAGCTTTTAGTCTTGTAGAAGTTTATTTAAAGAATATTTTCATGGAATCATTGGGTTGTTCCAAAAGTAATTGTGGTTTTTGCCCTTAAAAGTAAAAAAGTATCTTTTTTTGTTGTTGTTTAACTTTTTTTTTTTTTTTTGAGGCAGAGCCTTGCTCTTGTCACCCAGGCTGGAGTGCAATGGCACGATCTCAGCTCACTGCAACCTCTGCCTCCCAGGTTCAAGGGATTCTCCTGCCTCAGCCTCCCAAGCAGCTGGGATTACAGGCACCCACTACCATGCCCGGCTAATTTTTGTATTTTTAGTAGAGACGGAGTTTCGCCATTTTGGCCAGGCTGCTCTCAAACTCCTGACCTCATGATCCACCCGCCTCGGCCTCCCAAAGTTCTGGGATTACAGGTGTAAGCCACTGCGCTCGGCCTAATTTAAATTCTTAATTTCTAAGTACCTTTCTTAAATATTATGTGTCTGTATCCTCATTCTTACTTTATGTATTGAGTTTGTAAAATTAAATTAAAAAATGATTTTCTTATAAATACATGAAATCAATGTCTGAAAGTTTTTATATGCCTTGGGTTTCCTCATTTGTAAAATGAGGACATTAATAAATTTAAAATTAAATAAAATATGCATAAAACAACACAATATCTGGCATATAAAAGTATCAAATAACTGTCAATAATTGTCATTTGGTTTGGGTCGCAATTATACATTGAAGAAAATTGAGACAAATATGGTAATATTAAAACAAAAAAATTATATATAATCAGGTAAGGGAGATTCACATGCTAATTACTTAAAAATTAAAACTATGTCTCCCCTCATGCCTCAAGTTTGGAGTGCAGTTATTATTTTAAAGCTAAGGATCATCAAAAACTGAATATTGTGCTCTCATATGAATATAAATCTTTAGAAAGCATTAGTTTTGTTCTGGGAATGTATTTCAGAATTTGATTTAAACTTTAGATAATACAAAAGAGGGGCGCTTCAAAAGATGCCAGAATGAAGTTATACAAAATATTACTATTAAAGTTTATGTAGAATTTTAGAGTGTATTCTCCCTGAAACAACATGAGAGAAGGGTAAATATTTGGAACTAAGAATTGCTTCCTTCCGTATATACATTTTTTTTTCCATTGAAAGGAACCTAAATTGATAGGCTACTGTAGCTCAGGTGCTGCGTTCTGCATTAAGAGGGTGTTATCAAGGTGGATGTGGAACCCAATTTAGAGTTTGATTGTTTTTACTTTTCCAATATATGTTTACAAATGGAGCAGTCAGAGCAACAATTCAGACTGTTAGTTTGTAGATACTGTGCTCTTGATTTCCGGTAGTGGATTGAGAACTAACAGTAATACAATATGTATAAATCTATACCATGATTATTGTGGAGAAATAACTTTTTATCTCTGCTTTAAAACTTTCTTGTGTTCTGTTTGTGTTCTTTAGAGTTATATCTTGTCGAAAGTAAGTTACAGAGGAACAGAAGTCAGTGTTATATAAAATATCAGAATTGCATCATAGGACAAAGAGACAAGCAGGGGAAAAAATAATCTTTCAATTTAGAAAAACAACAACCCAGAAGTAAATATGCTGGCATGGAAAGTAAAAAAGGGTTGAAATTTTTATTTTTCCTATTGGTTATGAGTTTCAAAAAAGAATGAGGAGAAAGAGGAGGAATTATACTTGGCTCTCAGAAAGCCAAATTATAATCCATAAGAGAATGAATTATAACCACTCCTGATTCTGTTCCCACACTAAGAAACATTACTTTCTTAATTATACAAATGATTAAATAAAAGATGTATTATTTTATGTCAGATGCTAACATGAGACAATCCACATACTGAATTTGCCAAAGTGAAACTATGTAAGACAAAATATCTTCACTACTATGTTTAGAGTTAATGAATCTAGGTAAACTAGGGAGTATTATGTAAAATTCTGGTGACTTGCAAATCAGTTTGACAATACCTAAGAAAAGTGACAGTGTGAACACGCTACCACCCAGCATTTTTCACTCCTAGATGCATAATGTATAAGAATATTTATAGCAACATTGTTTGTAATATAAACAACTGAAAACAATCCAGTTAGAATCAATGAAATAATTTAGGTAGAGCAACTTGTATCAAATATAGATGAATCTCTAAAAACTAATGTTGCACAAAAATGACAACTTATCAATGGACCATTGTAGTCAATGCCATTTTTATGAAAATTAAATTTGCATAAGAATAGTCTACAGTGCTTAAGAAAAAATATTTATATAATAATCATATAAGACATTTTAAGATTAATAAAGAGCATTACAGGATAGTGGTTTCCCAATAAGAGGAGACAGGAAAATATTTTGGTAGAAGAGTGTACAGGGAGCTTTCGGTATATTTTGTAATGTTTTATTTCTTAAACTGGGTGATTGGTATATGGGTGTTTGTTATTTTAATATTTATAAATATTATGTATGTTTGAAAGTTAATAAATGTTAAAAAAAACTCTTCATAGATTACTAACCTACTAAAAATGTTTGCACTTAGGAAGAAAAGGGTGGCTGTTAATAAACACACTTTAAATGCTTCGGTTATCCATTGCTGCATATCAAACTACCCCAAAACGTAGACGTTTAAACAACCATTTTATTTGCACCTGGCATCTTTGTGCTCCTCTATGTGACTTTTCTCCTCATGTGGCATATTTGAGCTTCCTTACAGCATGATTGTCTTAGGGTAGTCATATGCCTTGTACATTAATATTTTCAGGAGGGAGCAGTACAGTTTGAAGCTACAGTTTCCTTAATGTCCAATTTCACAAGTTACACAGTTTCTTCCACCACATGTTATTGGAAAGTCTAGATTCAAGAGGAAGGGAAATAGACTCCACCTCTGGATGGGGGCATGGCAAGTTCCATATTGCAAAAAACATTGTGAAATGGGAGCTATTATTGCAGCTAACATTGGAAACACAGTCTATCATATCAATATCAAAAGTTGTCATTCTGAGATGTTGGATAATGGGTGATTTTTTTCAACATTTGACTTCTCAGCAGTCATCAGTTTGTCTACAATGATCATACATACAATGTTTAAAAGACAAATTATCTAATGTAGAAAATAAAATCTTACCTCATAATAAAATTAATAGTAGGTTAGCATTGGTTATTAAACATTTCTTATTTGAATATAGCTATGAAACTTTTATAAATGTGATCTGGTATCTTACCTTCTAAACGATAAAATCTAATACAAAAATTAAAATACAAAAATATTCAAAGAAAACTTCACTCTTGACTCCTTATCCTCTCCAACTACACTGTGCCCCCATCTTTTTTCTAGCTGTTGAAGACCGTCTTCTATAATTATTGGGTAATCATTTTGTCTCCATTCCCTTACCTCTCATTCAAACTTTAATCCATCCCAAACTTCCTTTTGGTATACTCACTACATAAAGCTGCCACGTTCAAAGATCATTAAACATTTAATTAAAGCCAGTGCTATGAATGAGAGAATAGTGACTAGAAATAGAGAAGTTACTTAGATAAAAATAGTCATTGCAACTACAAGTGTAGAAACAAGTTTAGTTAATATCAATATTACATGCACAGAAGAAAAACATAGTTATTGTAAATCATTGCATTATTATGTACAAAAAACAATTAGAGATAATGGGTAAGAAAAATGGCAGATTGGGCAAAGTGGAAAAGCAGAGTGGAGAAATAGAAATTACACTCAAGTAATGGGTTTTCCCTCAAATGGAAGCGTAAAGCAAAAGAAAAAATAGAATTTGACAGAGAAAGATTGATTTAAAATTTCCAACTCCATTTAAAGGGGGGTTTAGAAGAGAAAATAGTGAGGCCGGAAAGGAGAAAATAGCTTAATTCACCATGTTCAAAAAGAATTCCCAGCAGTATTTATCTTCTAGACTTAATCATACAATATTGTTAAATATAGCCATAATCCATTCAGTTACTCAAGCTAGAAATCTGGGAGTCATCTTTGATATATTTTTTCACTCAATAATCTTAGATCAAATATATGAACAAGGCTGGGCGCAGTGGCTCACACCTGTAATCCCAGCACTTTGGGAGGCTGAGGCAGGTGGATCACCTGAGGTCCGGAGTTCAAGACCAGCATGACCAATATGGAGAAACCACATCTCTACTAAAAATACAAAATTAGCCAGGCGTGGTGGTGCATGACTGTAATCCCAGCTATTTGGGAGGCTGAGGCAGGAGAATCACTTGAACCCAGGAGGCAGAGGTTGCAGTGAGCCAAGATCGTCCCATTGCACTCCAGCCTGGGCAACAAGAGTGAAACTCCATCTCAAAAAAAAAAAAAAATATATATATATATATATAT
>NW_026653866.1:0-441 GCF_009828535.3 Hylobates moloch | reverse complement strand
ATATATATATATATATATGAGACAGAATTTTCCACTGTGGTGAAATCTGAGGACCAGGACCTGGGCCCAAGGGGATATTCCATATAGCATAGTTTAGAGTTGCACTGTCCAATATGGTGGTCACTAGCTACCTGTGACTGCTGAGCATTTTTAGGTGGGCTAATCTGAATTGAGATGTGCGGAAAATGTCAAATACACACCAAGTTTCCAAAACTTAGTACAAAAAAAGTTTAAAAGAACCCTCATTTTTTATTGATTTAATTTCAAAATTAATTTTTACATATTGAAATAGTATTTTTGATATGTTGGGTGAAATAAAATGTATTAAAATTAATATTTTTAAACTTTTAAGTTGAGAAGCACGTGTGCAGGATGTGCAGGTTTGTTACATAGATAAGCGTGTGTCATCAGGGTTTGTTGTATAGATTATTTCATCACCCA
>NW_026653865.1:0-10669 GCF_009828535.3 Hylobates moloch | reverse complement strand
AACCACTAGATAGAAGTCCAGGGAGGTAGGTTTAGCTCTGTGATGAGATAATCCTTCTAATGCTTTTCCTTGTGAACAGGAAACTAAACAAGACCAAATAAATATGTCTGAGTGACAAGTTCGCTGTGTAACTGGGAGTGTTTCAGCTAAGGGTGGTGCTACCTTGTTAGGGATACCCTGAGCTGTCAGAGTTTTACTTCGATGAACTTTAACACCGCTAGAAGACATCTGAGTGTAAAATACAGATACTCTTGATATCCTTAAAATATGCATTAATCAGGCATCCTGAGCTGCATGCACTTAGGAGCTCTGAAGCCAACGAGCCCTCAGCATGAGGTAAGAACTACGTGCTGAGAGGTTTTCTTAGTGGTTTTACTACTGGGAAGTGACTTGGTTGCTCAATTGAGAGGCTTCCATAAGAATCGCAGACACCAGGGATTGAGTGCTTGTTAGTGCCTGATGCTCAGCTGTGCACTCTATACACTCTATCTGGTTTAATCATCACAACAGACTTGGATAGTTGGATTGTTTTAATCCCCTCTCTCCTTTTACCGGTGAACAAATAGAAGTTAAATAACTTGACTCCAGCTGCAACATTTTCTAGCTGTGTGACCTCAAGAAAGTTATGTAATAGCTTTGTCCCAATTTCCTGATTTAAAAATGTGGATAGCCTCTGCACGCAGTGGCTCACACCTGTAATCCCAACACTTTGGGAGGCAGGAGGATCACTGAGGCCAGGAGTTTGAGAGCAGCTTGTGCAACATGGTGAGACCCTGTCTCTATAAAAATTTAAAAAAAATAGCCAGTATAGTGGTGTGTGCCTATAGTCCCAGGTGCTTGGGATGCTGAAGTGGAAGGATAACTTGAGCCCAGGAGGTTGAGACTACAGTGAGCTATGATCCATGCCATTGCACTCCAGCCTGGGCAACAGAGCAAGACCCTGTCTCTAAAAAAAAAAATTAAAAGTGTGGAAAATAATAATGCCTGCCATGCTGTTTGCAATTGTAATACCTGGATTCCCCCTCAGATAGTAAGGGATGGAAGGGAATTTGACCACTAACAAAAGATACATTGACAAGTATTAGAATTGTCATTGTTTACAGGTAAAATATTTAAAAAGTATATGTATTTCATTTGGGAATTTGGTAGAGAGCCTAATGAGAGCTGCTGATCACTTGTGTAGACATATTTTTATGTATAAGAACAGCTGATAGTATTTTGCCTTTATATTTCCTTCTTTATGCATACAGCCTCTCAAAACCAATCTAAAATACTGCCTACTTTATAAAACTTTTTCTGACCCTCAAGATGGAATGGGGTTACAGTTTCCTTTAAACTGTCATAGAATATTCTGACTTGTCTATGACATTAATGATTTCCCACCTTAACATTGTATTTGCTTGTTCAATTATCTGACCCTCTCAAGTAGACCTCATGCTCAGCTCTGGAATGGCCTTTGGCATCTTCTTTGTGGTATGTCTTGGAATACCTCAATTTCGGTATGCAGGTCCTCAAATCTTTATTTGATTGAGTTGAACCACATTGTTAAGCTTTAGTTTTTATCTCTTTTTCCTGATTCCTTTACACAATATTGAAAGACATTTGCAGAACATTTACTTTATATGGGCCATAGTGGTGGTGGTATTTTTTAAAGCAGATATGCTAATTTCTAAAATTTTAAGTTTGTGTGCTTCCTCAAAAGCAAACATTACTGAAATGAAAACAGATTCTGAACCTTTGTTTGGTATCTGCGTACTGATGATGGTGAATCAATGGTGAAGGAAACAAACTATGTTTTACCTTGGCCCTGCCCCACAAGGCCTTCATGAAAAGAGATTAAATGCTCCCTCCAGCTGAACCAGCTCCACAGACCTGCAGATGCAGATTCTTCTCTGCATCGCCCAGCTGTGCTGGCTGAGTGATGTTCGAATATGTAAGCACTTTGTCATTTCCTTCATCTCTCCATCCTCCTGTCACTTTCACCTGGGTTATCAGAATAGCCTCCTAATTGAGGTTCCTGCCTCCATTCATTCTTGACTCAGATGAGTTCCCAACTCTGCCATGATAGTGAACTTTCTCTATGGTTCAGTCACCCACAACGGCCACAGAGCAAGTTCCAAGCAGTTAAACTGCCCATGAGGGCCTCCAGGATCCCAAATTTCCAACAGTGTCCTCTTCCTGCCCTCTTTCTTCTGCCAGACTTCATGAAATTTTTGCTCCAGAATTGAGCATTTAGTTTTCTTCATTTATTTACCACTCTTTGATTCTCCATTAGCTATTGTTATTATTGAGTGCTTCCTTAGTAGTGATTAGGGTTGTGAGCTCTTCGTGAGCTCTGGGTCCACATGGCTGGGATCAAAGCTGTGTGATCCTAGAAGTTCTTAATCTCTGTCTCCTTCCATTTTCACATCTGTAAGATGGGGATGATATTGGTCCCAGCATCATAGGGTTGCTGTGAAGATTGAGGTGATACCTGTAAAGAGCATAGGACAGTGCCTGGCACATAGTAGTGCACATCAATCTAATGCCGTGCTTGGTACTACTCTGGGAATTTGTATTCTCGTGCCTCTGATCCTGCTTTTCCCCCTATGTTGAGTGTGCCCCCAATTTCCTCCCCAACTTGAATTTCTGTCCATTCTTTAGAATCGTTCTCAGGTGTCAGCTTCTTAGTAAAGCTTTTCCATATCACCATTTCTACCTTCAGAAAGAACTGATCACTCCATCTTCTGTTCTACTTCTGAACCTTGAAAATAAATATTTGTGCAGCACACTTTCATGCAAGTATTCATATACACATCCATGTCCCCTACTGGATCATGAACTCATTAAGAACAAAGAGTATAATTTATTCAACATTGATTTCTTAGAAGCTAGATCAGTGCCTGGCACATAGTATTCAATAAATAATTGTTGAACTGTGCCTTTTGAATTGAACAGGAAAGCACTTTATCACTTAATGTTTTAGGCATGAAATCCAGAGCATGTTATCGCAATGCCATGGTGATGTGCGTACATACGTGCATGTGTATATATGTGTGTGTGGTTTGATTAGTACTTGCCTGATTAAGGAAAATAATTACTGTAAGTTGTTCATTTATTTAACTACTTCTGATAGTTTATAAGAAAGGAATTTCTCCAACTTCCTAGGTAGAAATGCAAGCCAGGACTTGTGGCGATTCAGTGCCAAAGATCTGTTACTGTTAGCCTGGAAGACTGCATGTCTGCCGGTTCCAGCTGTGCTTTAATAAACAGGAGCTCAAACACTTCATGATGGGAAGTACAGCTGAGGACTCTCCAATGCACAAGCTGATCATGCTGAATGCTTTTCTGGGTCATGTTCATTTCATAAAAACAGCCAATTCCCAGCCTTCCCAGAAGAGGAAATGCTGAAGGTCCTAGCTGTGATGAGGGGTGAGGAGGAAACCAGGATGGAGAGGGGAAGGGGGCCTCACCACCTCCCCTTTCCTTGGCAAGGAAGCCAGCCCAGGCACCCAGCCCAGTCGCACGGGTCCCTGTTAGGACTTTGGGCTGTGCTTAAGTGCACAAGTTTTTTTTTTTTTTTTCCTTGCCTTTTGTAGCAACTACGTTGTTCCAGTGACCAGAGCAACATGACATAGAAGCAGAGAAAACATACCAAGTTCTTGCCAGTTGCTAGGCAGAGAAAAACGCTTTTGGATGTTTGAAGTATGCTTCCCATGTTGATTTCCTAACCATGACTTGTTTTCAAAGCCAAACACAATAGCATCGTGAATACTCATCAGCATTTGGTAGGCTTTGCTGCCAACCTAATTAACAGATTTCAATTTAGAGGGATGAGAATAAAGGGGATGCTTTTGGTAAAGAAGTAGCTTTGTGGGAAATTTGATTTTTCTCTATTTAAGGATTGTTTCTTCTAAATTTTTTGATATAATGTAATATTTAATTTCAATGACCATATTTGTCTTAATTTTGACACAAGCAGTTTTTAGATTATACTTAACATTGATGCTAATATAGTTGCAGTGGATTTTACCCAAGTTTTCTTTTTAAAAACCTAATGAAATATTGAGAAGGTAGTTCTCTTCAGTCTAAATGTAAATATTAGAGCTGTGAGTGTGATAATTTACCATGCACTTAATTTTTCTTATTGTCGGAGATAGGAAAATGATCATTTGTTCTGGGACACCAAGCTCTCATTGTTAAGTAGGGCAGCCGGTGAATCCTGAACTCAGAGGAGAGACTCCCCAGGAGGGCTGCTGAGTACAGTAGGCTGGAAGGGAACTAAGAGGGATACTCTTCCCTGCATGGCCAAACACAGTTGCAGAGGACAGTTCCAGGGTGATGTTGGGCAGGCCATTGGGCTTGGCTGGTCCTAGGGGCGACTGTTTCCCTGTGGGTGATGGGGCTGCTCCATCCATGCAAGCGACCTGTGTTCCCCACCAGAGCTATCCAGAGTGGTGTCCCTTTAATTCTATTATCAGACCATGTGGTTTCTAGCAGGGAACATAGATCTAATTGAAGCTTTGAGGAAACTTTATGAATAGGAAGCCACACATAGTTGTAGAAAGACCTCAGGCCAGCCGTCACTTGGGAGATGGAAGTTCAAGGTTAATTTCACTTGATTGGCAAAAGCGTTTTGAGAGAAAAGTTGGTTTTCGTAATCTTTCTTTTGGTTGGAGACGGGAAAAATGGGGGAAAAATTAATATGCCTTTCTACTCTCTCTTTTGGGATAATCAGGTTATACTGATGAAAATGATTTTATATACAAGGCACAGTATGTATATATAAATTCTTTTAATCTCCGCCGTAATCCCAGAGAGTAGGCACTCTTATAGATGGGGAACTCAGGTACAGAGAAATTAGAGAAATTCCCAGAATCACCCAGCTCGGAAGTAGCAGAGCTTGGATTTGAACTGAAGAAGTCTTGTTCCTGCTCTTGGCCAGTACACTACATTGCCTGGGCATGCCAGGAGCCTAGGGCTGCTCCATCCATGCATACATCTTGTCCACAGGCATCCTGTCTACAGGTGGCTTGGCTACAAGTGGCTTGTCTACGTGCAAGTGATGTGCTTGCTTGCTACATGTAGACATCTTAGCTGGATTGGCCTCTGAGCCCTCTGTAACACTTTCATGGAGATTTATCTCATTGGGTTTAAGCCATAGATTTACATGTGTATCACTTCCATCATATAGTGAACTTCTAATGGCAGGGGCTTGATTATGAGTTACTGGCACCCAGCATGGTGCCTGCCTTTCAAGAACCTTATGGAGTTGAAGAACACAGTGCCAGCAACCTGGGGCAGAGAGTAACAGTAAGGCCAAGAGCTTCAGATGATCTCTAGGACTCTTTTTGGCTCTTGTCAGTACTAATAGAGATAATGTCTTGTGTTGCAATTTAGAATTCACTAAAACCAAACTTAAAGATGTTTTAAAAAAGAACATCACTGGCCGGGCATGGTGGCTCACAGTTGTAATCTCAGCACTTTGGGATGCCGAGGTGGGTGGATCACGAGGTCAGGAGATCGAGACCACGGTGAAACTCTGTCTCTACTAAAAATACAAAAAATTAGCTGGACATGGTGGCGGGCACCTGTAGTCCCAGCTACTTGGGAGGCTGAGGCAGGAGAATGGCGTGAACCCAGGAGGCGGAGCTTGCAGTGAGCAGAGATGGTGCCACTGCATTCCAGCCTGGGCAACAGAGTGAGACTCCATCTCAAAAAAAAAAAAAAAAAGAAAAAGAAAAAGCTAAGCAATTTATATGATATGTTACTATATGGATGAAAACATGATATAAGCTTTAGCCAATTGGTGCCAGCCAGGAATGTGGCCCCAGTACAGTCAGGATATTTGATGTTCCAAAAAATAACCTAATAAATCTATATTTTTAAACAGGAATCCTTCTCAATTTTTAAATCATAGAAGTCATTTAACCTTTATTACAAATTATACTATCTTCACTGTTTTTCATCCTTGTTCACGTGAGCTCTAGTCAAGACAGAGGTACTGAAAAGATAGCCCAAGCAACGCATTAAGTGCTGAAGAGGGAGCATGTAGATTCCCTCAGTGAAGGACTCTGGTCTTTCCTGTGGACAGTCCTGTGTTGGCCTACACTTGCTCTTGTCTGGTGTACACCGCTCTTCTGTGAAGCCAAAGCTAAGATACAAGTGCTGGAATGCCATATTGGTCTTAAAGTTCAATCAAGGACGTCTGCTCACTTTTCTTGCTATCTCTGTGGTTCTGCAAGGATATGGGTAGTATGATGTCATAGATTGACCATTTGTTAAGACACAACCCCCTAATCAACATAACATTCTGGTTTTTCTCTATTTTCATGGATAAATGTCTAATTTGTATGTATTAATTAGTCTCAGTTGAGAAGTGTAATGAACATTTCTTTAGTATTTACTCATTCAACGAGCATTTAGGCTGAGAAGCATTTAAAAACTTTGAAAAAAATTAGAAGAATGGATAACTAGAATAACCAATGGAGAGAAGGGCTTAAAGAAGATGGAGGAGCTGAAAGCCAAGTTTCGAGAACTACGTGAAGATTGCAGAAGCCTCAGTAGCAGATGCGATCAACTGGAAGAAAGGGTATCGCAGATGGAAGATGAAATGAATGAAATGAAGCGAGAAGGGAAGTCTAGAGAAAAAAGAATAAAAAGAAATGAACAAAGCCTCCAAGAAATTTGGGACTACGTGAAATGACCAAACCTACGTCTGATTGGTGTACCTGAAAATGACGGGGAGAATGGAACCAAGTTGGAAAACACTCTGCAAGATATTATCCAGGAGAACTTCCCCAATCTAGCAAGGCAGGCCAACATTCAGATTCAGGAAATACAGAGAACGCCACAAAGATACTCCTCGAGAAGGGCAACTCCAAGACACATAATTGTCAGATTCACCAAAGTTGAAATGAAGGAAAAAATGTTAAGGGCAGCCAGAGAGAAAGGTCGGGTTACCCACAAAGGGAAGCCCATCAGGCTAACAGCTGATCTCTCGGCAGAAACTCTACAAGCCAGAAGAGAGTGGGGGCCGATATTCAACATTCTTAAAGAAAAGAATTTTCAACCCAGAATTTCCTATCCCGCCAAACTAAGCTTCATAAGTGAAGGAGAAATAAAATACTTTACAGACAAGCAAACGCTGAGTGATTTTGTCACCACCAGGCCTGCCCTAAAAGAGCTCCTGAAGGAAGCACTAAACATGGAAAGGAACAACCGGTACCAGCCACTGCAAAAACATGCCAAATTGTAAAGACCATCGAGGCTAGGAAGAAACTGCATCAACTAATGAGCAAAATAACCAACTAACATCATAATGACAGGATCAGATTCACACATAACAATATTAACGTTAAATGTAAATGGACTAAATGCTCCAATTAAAAGACACAGACTGGCAAACTGGATAAGGAGTCAGGACCCATCAGTGTGCTGTATTCAGGAAACCCATCTCACGTGCAGAGACACACATAGACTCAAAATAAAGGGATGGAGGAAGATCTATCAAGCAAATGGAAAACAAAAAAAGGCAGGGGTTGCAATCCTAGTCTCTGACAAAATAGACTTTAAACCAACAAAGATCAAAAGAGACAAAGAAGGCCATTACATAATGGTAAAGGGATCAATTCAACAAGAAGAGCTAACTATCCTAAATATATATGCACCCAACACAGGAGCACCCAGATTCATAAAGCAAGTCCTCAGTGACCTACAAAGGGACTTAAACTCCCACACAATAATAATGGGAGATTTTAACACCCCACTGTCAACATTAGACAGATCATCTAGACAGAAAGTTAACAAGGATATCCAGGAATTGAACTCAGCTCTACATAAAGTGGACCTAATAGACATCTACAGAACTCTCCACCCCAAGTCAACAGAATATACATTTTTTTCAGCACCACACCACACCTATTCCAAAATTGACCACATAGTTGGAAGTAAAGCTCTCCTCAGCAAATGTAAAAGAACAGAAATTATAACAAACTGTCTCTCAGACCACAGTGCAATCAAACTAGAACTCAGGATTAAGAAACTCACTCAAAACCGCTCAACTACATGGAAACTGAACAACCTGCTCCTGAATGACTATTGGGTACATAATGAAATGAAGGCAGAAATAAAGATGTTCTTTGAAACCAACGAGAACAAAGACACAACATACCAGAATCTCTGGGACACATTCAAAGCAGTGTGTAGAGGGAAATTTATAGCACTAAATGCCCACAAGAGAAAGCAGGAAAGATCCAAAATTGACACCCTAACATCACAATTAAAAGAACTAGAAAAGCAAGAGCAAACACATTCAAAAGCTAGCAGAAGGCTAGAAATAACTAAAATCAGAGCAGAACTGAAGGAAATAGAGACACAAAAAACCCTTCAAAAAATTAATGAATCCAGGAGCTGGTTTTTTGAGAAGATCAACAAAATTGATGGACCGCTAGCAAGACTAATAAAGAAGAAAAGAGAGAAGAATCAAATAGATGCAATAAAAAACGAAAAAGGGGATATCACCACCGATCCCACAGAAATACAATCTACCATCAGAGAATACTACAAACACCTCTATGCAAATAAACTAGAAAATCTAGAAGAAATGGATAAATTCCTCGACAAATACACCCTCCCAAGACTAAATCAGGAAGAAGTTGAATCTCTGAATAGACCAATAACAGGTTCTGAAATTGTGGCAATAATCAATAGCTTACCAACCAAAAAGAGTCCAGGACCTGATGGATTCACAGCTGAATTCTACCAGAGGTACAAGGAGGAACTGGTACCATTCCTTCTGAAACTATTCCAATCGATAGAAAAAGAGGGAATCCTCCCTAACACATTTTATGAAGCCAGCATCGTCCTGATACCAAAACCTGGCAGAGACATAACCAAAAAAGAGAATTTCAGACCAATATCCTTGATGAACATTGATGCAAAAATCCTCAATAAAATACTGGCAAACCGAATCCAGCAGCACATCAAAAAGCTTATACACCATGATCAAGTGGGCTTCATCCCTGGGATGCAAGGCTGGTTCAACATACGCAAATCAATAAATGTAATCCAGCATATAAACAGAACCAAAGACAAAAACCACATGATTATCTCAATAGATGCAGAAAAGGCTTTTGACAAAATTCATCAACCCTTCATGCTAAAAACTCTCAATAAATTAGGTATTGATGGGACGTATCTCAAAATAATAAGAGCTATATACGACAAACCCACAGCCAATATCATACTGAATGGGCAAAAACTGGAAGCATTCCCTCTGAAAACTGGCACAAGACAGGGATACCCTCTCTCACCACTCCTATTCAACATAGTGCTGGAAGTTCTGGCCAGAGCAATCAGGCAGGAGAAGGAAATAAAGAGTATTCAATTAGGAAAAGAGGAAGTCAAACTGTCCCTGTTTGCAGATGACATGATTGTATATCTAGAAAATCCCATTGTCTCAGCCCAAAATCTCCTTAAGCTGATTAGCAACTTCAGCAGTCTCAGGATACAAAATCAATGTACAAAAATCACAAGCATTCTTGTACACCAATCACAGACAAACAGAGAGCCAAATCATGAGTGAACTCCCATTCACAATTGCTTCAAAGAGAATAAAATACCTAGGAATCCAACTTACAAGGGATGTGAAGGACCTCTTCAAGGAGAACTACAAACCACTGCTCAATGAAATAAAAGAGGATACAAACAAATGGAAGAACATTCCATGCTCATGGGTTGGAAGAATCAATATCGTGAAAATGGCCATACTGCCCAAGGTAATTTATAGATTCAATGCCATCCCCATCAAGCTACCAATGACTTTCTTCACAGAATTGGAAAAAACTACTTTAAAGTTCATATGGAACCAAAAAAGAGCCCGCATTGCCAAGTAAATCCTAAGCCAAAAGAACAAAGCTGGAGGCATCACGCTACCTGACTTCAAACTATACTACAAGGCTACAGTAACCAAAACAGCATGGTACTGGTACCACAACAGAGACATAGATCAATGGAACAGAACAGAGCCCTCAGAAATGACGCCGCATAGCTACAACTATCTGATCTTTGACAAACCTGACAAAAACAAGAAATGGGGAAAGGATTCCCTATTTAATAAATGGTGCTGGGAAAACTGGCTAGCCATATGTAGAAAGCTGAAACTGGATCCCTTCCTTACACCTTATACAAAAATTAATTCAAGATGGATTAAAGACTTATATGTTAGACCTAAAACCATTAAAATCCTACAAGAAAACCTAGGCAATACCATTCAGGCCATAGGCGTGGGCAAAGACTTCATGTCTAAAACACCAAAAGCAATGGCAACAAAAGCCAAAATTGACAAATGGGATCTCATTAAACTAAAGAGCTTCTGCACAGCAAAAGAAACTACCATCAGAGTGAACAGGCAACCTACAGAATGGGAGAAAATTTTTGCAACCTACTCATCTGACAAAGGGCTAATATCCAGAATCTACAATGAACTCAAACAAATTTACAAGAAAAAAACAAACAACCCCATCAAAAAGTGGGCAAAGGACATGAACAGACACTTCTCAAAAGAAGACATTTATGCAGCCAGAAAACACATGAAGAAATGCTCATCATCACTGGCCATCAGAGAAATGCAAATCAAAACCACAGTGAGATACCATCTCACACCAGTTAGAATGGCCATCATTAAAAA